>NC_034414.1:31767024-31770421 GCF_002078875.1 Numida meleagris | reverse complement strand
TAGCCAAACTCTTGGGCACATGAGCATCTACATGACGCACCTTCACAACCATATTCTTAATTCGGGCAGCAATATCTTTCCACAGTTCAGCAGCCCAAATAGGTTTACCCTTTCGTTGCCAGTTATTTTGTTCCCACTGCTGTAACCATCCCCATAAGGCATTTGCCACCATCCATGAGTCAGTATAGAGATAAAACACTGGCCACCTCTCCCGTTTTGCGTGGCTTTCCTTACAAACAAGCTTCACATATATTCTTTTCTCAATTTCATTTTATTCTTTGTTAAAGAAGAAAATGTTTACCATGGTAACCTGGACAACATAAAATATGCCTAATTTGTTCTAAGAGATGATGATGTGTAATTAAGTCTGTACCTGAGATGTTTTTAAGAATGTTTACATGTCATGCAATGCAGTCTCATGCTAGTTGCAAAGATTACCCGTGAGCAAAAAGCACAGCATTAGAGGAAGCCCAAACACTTGATTAGTTGTAATATCATACACTGAAGATGGACAGTCTGTATGACAGGTTTTCTTGTGTGAAAGAATTGGTTCTTTAACACACTATACTTCTATTATCATGTTCACTAACAAAAAGAATACATGCAGAGCACATCTCAATGATACCTCAGCTTCTGCTATTCAAACAGCACATACTGTCTTTTCAGCACTATAATATTTTAGGAGTGGAGGGACCAAGGATAGATAAAAACCAGTAAAGCAACTCAAGAATAGGGCATACTCTTCAAATATTGTAGAAATTAATGATAAGATATATGATAAGAGCTCTTGGCTTTCTCAAAAAATATGTGCGAGTTACCTATTTCCTTCCACAGTGCATGATTTCTTTTCACTGCTTAAATCTATGGAAGATTATGTTGCCAATTTCAGTCTGGAGAAGACCATCACACTATATTAGCAGGTTAAATAACTAGGTTCATTCTTGTAAGTGAAGACTTCCTTTTATCCAAGGATTTTACCTTGCACTTTTACCTTAGTGTCAGTGCAAGCAGCTCCAGTATCTTTTATATATTTTAATATAATCACTGTGCATTTAGATTGCATATAAGAAAAAAGCTTTTTTAAATAATGGCGGTGAGGATCTGGAACAGGCTGCCCAGAGAGGTGGTTGATGCCTCATCCCTGGAGACGTTAAAGGTCAGGCTAGCTGATCTAGCTGTAGGTGTCCCTGTTCATTGAAGGGGGGTTGGAATAGATAACCTGTAAAAGTCCCTTCCATCTGAAATGCTTCAATGATTCTGTGATTCTGTGCTACTCCTTCCCCCCTGAGCAGCACTAGTATGGCCTCAGAATGCTAAGGATGGAACATCAGGAGTTACACTGCTGGAGGGAACATGGAGAACAAAGGCAATAGCAACCAGATGTTTGAGAGTACCATGGCTGAAAGAATGCGCTTTCTTCACTCAGGAGGGAAACGATCTTCAAATACCTACAAGATTGTCACAGGGTTAAAGTACTGTCTATTCACAATCCCCTTTGTAGACAGGATAAGAAGTCAGGAAAGAAGATATTCAGGATAGGCTTTGGGGAAAACTTTCTGATAGTAGAGATAATGACGCTCTGAAGCAGATTGCCTGGGGAGGTTTTGGGAATTTCCTTTTTGCTATTTTTTAAGAATGGTTTAGACAAATACATCAGGAGTAATATAGATATAACTGATCTTGTTTGAGGCATTGGGTAAACTAGATGACTTCTTGGAGTCCATCTAGCCTTATTTTTCTATCATTCTGTTATTTCAAAAGATGGTCAGAAGACAAATGAAATAAATATCACTTAATGCACAACCAGAATCTATTTACTGAACAAAATATTATGTGACATTCCAGAACACAGGAAGCAAAACAGCTTTTTGTGTGTTTAGTGACAAAGTGGTGATGAAGAACAATTCATGATAAGTCACTTGGTAATGGAAAAAAAATGTATTCAGGACAATAGCTTGAAATTCCTGATGTCTTAGAAAGAAAACATAGAAATAGAATGCAGTATCTGATACTCAGTGACTAGAGGTGGCCCTTGGTGTTTTACTAAGTTTAATAAAAATATGCTAATTTGCATCATGTCAGCATTTTGGGCTAGATTTTTATAGGAATGCTTTTTTTTGAATGATCAAATATTCACTGCTGTTCTACATTGTAGAATTGGAGAACCTTAAAGTTTGGAACTGAAGTTCAAGTTTTATTTCATAAAAACACCTGTGAATTCAGAGCTTTTACAAAATGGTATTTCCTGAGAAAAACCTTTGTAAGGAAATTTCATAGCTTTTGGTTTCAACTTTAATGCAAATTCTCTCTTGAACTTAATACAGTATTGATATTGATCAATAACCAGAAAAAAGTGATTAAAAAAATACATTATCTCTCACTGTGTAGTCAAACCTTTCCACACGTACAAATGATACATTAAAATACCTAAGAAAATAGCAGCCATCATTAAAAAATGGAGAATGTATTAAAATCACTTTACTGACAAAAACACATACAGAGTAGGTAAATGCTGTTCTACTACCAGAGTTCATGGTAATTCATTGATTTCTCATACAATGATACGTATCTGCAGGTATGGGTAGTACTTCACAGTCCTATGTAGAAATGCAGAACTGAAACATAGATAGTAAGCATATCATGTAAAGCACTATGTAAGATGCAAAGAATTAGAGATTAATACAGTAAGGAAGGCATTAGGATACAATGTCAGTAGATAATATAAGGTGACAATGTATGATAACAAGTGATGCTCTATATTTTGTGTCTTTTACAAATGGAAAACTAATGATTAGTTCAAAGAGGAAAGACAGACTAAGAACAGAAGACAGCAATGTTCTGTAATATTAGTGCTATCCCTTTATGAGTCTAAAACCAGTAGAAAATTTTAAAAGTAATAGGAAGATGTATTGAAAATAAATGTACATATTGGGACAGATTTTCAATAGCTGCTACATTTTGGATATTTCAGGTTATCTGCTGTTACTACATGACATTGAAGGGAAGCCATCCAGAGGGACCTGGACAGGCTGGACAAGTGGGCCCACAAGAACCTAATGAGGTTCAACAAGGCCAAGTGTAGGGTGCTGCACTTGGGCCAGGGCAATCCCAGGTATTTATACAACCTGGGGGAAGAAGTACTTGAAAGCAGCCCTGCGGAGAGGGACTTTGGGGTCCTGGTGGACGAGAAGCTGGACATGAGCCATCAGTGTGCACTGGCAGCCCGGAGGGCCAACTATGTTCTGGGCTGCATTAAAAGGGGAGTGGTCAGCAGGGAGAGGGAGGTGGTGGTCCCCCTCTACTCGGCTCTTGTGAGGCCCCATCTGGAGTACTGTGTCCAGGCCTGGGGCCCCCAGCACAAGAAGGACGTGGAGCTCTTGGAACGAGTGCAGAGGAG
>NC_034414.1:31534420-31766619 GCF_002078875.1 Numida meleagris | reverse complement strand
TGATTCTATGATTCTATGATTCTATGATTCTATGATTCTATGATTCTATGATTCTATGATTCTATGATTCTATGATTCTATGATTCTATGATTCTATGGTGCTACATCATTTATTATAAAAGCACATGGAAAATACAGTTTTGTAAATGTTTGACATGTTATATCAGTCCTGGCCATGGAAGTTCTCAAGGCTTGACAAGGGACGTAATGCTAGAAGATGAATGTTGTATCCCCAAAATTGGCAACTGCAGCGTTCATCTCGAAGGAATGTGATATCTTTCCATTAGTACTTTGTCTAGCAAAAAAAAAAAAAAAAAAAAAGTCCCATCTTTTTGTTTACAAGAGTAATTTTTTTGTGATAAGACAGTGTTGGTAAAGTAAGGGGCAACAAATTACCATAGAAATCATTTTGACATGAATGTTTTCCACCTTTTGTTTTAAATCAGAAAATTAATTGGAAACTCAAAAAACAAACAAACAAACAAAAAACCATGAAACCAACAGCAAACAAGCAAAAGACACAATTAAGAACTCAACAACTCAGGTTTTCAAATTTATAAGCTAGTATAGGCAAAATAAAAAATCAAAGCTGAAGATGCTGAAAAAGCACTTTTTCAATAAATGAGAATTTCTTTCAAGACTCTAAACTTAAATCTTTGGACAAACTAATACTGTTAGAGGAAGAGGTTCTTCTACTGAAGAGGACCTACTAGTTTGCGATTAATCATCTTTGGCAAGGAATAGCAGAAAGCTGTCTAATATATATATAGAACATGTCTAGGGTCCAGTACATCAGAAGCAGGTTCCAAAAGTGCAGATAAAGTGTTCAATTTGGATTGGTCATTTGTTTAAGGTAATGAAAAAGTCAGTTAGAGCTACCTCTCTGACCAAATTGGTGAGACAATCTGGACAAAAAATGTCTGAGAAACATTATTGTTCATTGAAGGAGAGTTGCTAATACTGAATATTCCTCTGTATAAAATGCTTAAAATTTGCCAAAATATGATTTGAAATTTCTTAAGCTATACAGGCAAAAGAGTATCTGAGAGAATTTTCTGCTAAAACATTAGATATTTTTAAACAAATTGATTTTTTTTCATCAGCATTTCTTTATCTGATTTTGTATGTAAAAAGTTATAACTGCTGAAACTAATGTTGATGTTTGATATAATTTCAGTTTTCACAGATCCATCTCTTAAATGATTCCCTGAAGCTGATTATCTTTTTACCGTAAAGAACCTGAATACTTACTTCTTAGGATATGATAGGAAGCCATAAGCACAGAAGGTTGAAAAGAGCCAGGCTCCCTCATCCTAGAAAGCGTTATTCACTGGTCTTGGCACAGACTGCAGCAGCCTGCACATTGCATTGGTATATGTTAAAATGGCTGTTGACCCACAGTGCCATTTGGCAGTTAGCTACCGTTGCAGCATTGTTCATTCCGCCACAACCTTTTCTGTATCTCACATCTCTTTCTGGGGTGAACTGACTGAGTTTGTCCTCTTTGCCCAGAGAAGGAACAGAAGGCCTAAAAGTATATTCTCAGGAGTTTAAAGCCTTATTTAATTGTAATTTTAAATATTAAAATGTATTTTAATGCAAGAAGAAAAGATGTTTAACTTGAATAATATTTAGGATAGGAAATGAGTAATTAAAATAAATTCAGTACATTGGCCTGCAGTAAAAATAAGCTGTGAGTTGATTTGTAATGTATGGAAGCAGTTAAGTGGATATCTTCATGTAAAAGGTATTGAGATGTGATTCTTTTGTGTTTCTAAATGTACATATCTGAAGCTGTAGATGTTATCAAAAGTTTGCACAAATGTGTAAGTTGCAGCTGTACTACTAAATAGCATGAATAGAAGTAAAAACATACTATGGGTACATAGTCCAGTTCCAGATGCATCTGAAGAGATAGTTCTCATGGCCCACACAGTGTTTTTCGCTCATCTAATTAACCAGTTTTTATCTTCAGAGCTGTAAATCACAGTCTAGAATGTGTGTCTTGGCCACTTTGCTTCTGTTCCAAATAATCTTCTTAGAAATGGGAATAATAAGAATAAGAATATTTTACTTTCAATTGCTCTTTCATTTTCTTCCAAGTCATCTGTTTTTCTCCTGAAATCTAAATTCATAATCTTCAACTTCTACTGATTAGTATTGGCTAGGAAGTTAATGATAGTATTCTAAACTGGAAGAGGTCATAAATGCTTTATTAATATGTACTAAATGGTTGCAAGATGTTACTATATACTTTAATAATATTTCATAAAATACATTATAAACTGTACTATCAAAGCACTTTCAAGAAGTTTTAATGCCTTTTTAAGAAAAATGAGTTAAAAAAAGCAAAATAAGCAATGCATAGTTTTGCAGATGCTATAGCATCTGACTACTTAAATGAATGTTTACAGGGAAAAGGAATCAAGCATATTATAAAATATCATAAAAAATATAAGGTTGATTAATTTGTTTGTGAAGTATTTCATTGCATCTGCATAACTTTTTAGAAGAAAAACATTGCAAATGCAGTCTTAATATGAAGTACAGTTAGAAGGCTATATTTTTAATTCATTATCACACAGGCATTCAGTCTGCTGTTTACTCTTAGGAACAGTAAAATACAACAGAATATACAGTTATCAACATGTGATAGTAAAGTCCTTGTGGCATCTATGCACAACCTTTAACCTTGAATCTCAATGGTAAATGAGCTCTCTGCCTGAAACGGCTTTGCTGCTCTTATAGCATTGTTGCTCTGTGGGGGGAAATGTCTTTTCTACTGGAAAGATGATCTTGGTGAACTGAAATGTTAAATGATAATATCAGCACTTCCTTCAGAGTTGTGTAGTTTGTGCTAATTATTAGCCAGTTGTGTTTATTAGCCAGTCTGAATTTTGCCTCGAGTCCAAACAATTTAATGATTTTATTCTCTCAACATAATTCTGCACTAATTTTAAAGCTAACTTCAAAGGATACTCTGATTCTTGTGGAATATAGTTTTAGTAAAATGGACTTAGTTTTTAGTTTATCAGCCACTCAAACTAAGTCATCAAGAAGATACATAAAAACTAAAGACATTAATAACTCAGAATTACCAAAAATAACAATGCCAACAACCTAGTCATTAATGAGAATTACTAGTCTTGTTACTATAGAAACAGGACTGAAGCAAATAGAAATTATGTGTAATTTCTCATTTCCAAAAGTGACACATATTATATCATTACCATAGTAATGATATTATTACCCCAAATGTAATAAACTTAAAAGCTACTTACCCTGAAAGGACACCTCCACACCTGGACATGCACATTCTGATGTTGATCTTCACTGGAGCTCCACAAAAAAATAACTGAAATGAAACTGACAAATTTACCAAGCAGTGAAGATGGTGGAGTCATCTCAGGACACTTGCCAAACATTTGCTCTTTTTACTTATAGTAAACACAAATTTGTCATCCACTGTAGATTATAAGAGGCTAAATTTAAAAGTCTAATCTACTGTACTTTTTTTTGTATGATCGGTAACAATTGCTGGCTCAGACAGGGAAACAAGAGAAAACTATACTCACAAAAAGGTTGGACATTGCCAGTATAGACAGATTAAAGGAATTTCTGTTTTCTTTTTTACTTTTCTTCTAGCCAAACAGAGGAATGAACAGGTGCATGCTGGATGTGGCATATTAGACAAACATGTAGGAAAAGATTTCCAAGAGTGGGAATAAAAAAGATTACCCTCACAAAAAGGACCCACTGGAAACTTCTCTAGCAACCACAACTAGCCTTCCTCATCAGTTTAAGTGTTTTCCTGGATGATATGACAAACCTTGGAGATAAAGCATTTTGAAGATAGTACCTTCTGCTATCATTTACCTTTTTTGTCCTCTCTATAATCTCTTTTCTGGTTCAACTAACATATATAGGATAAAGCTCTGTACACTAGGAAGCTACAGTAGAGTCACCATGGCCGAGGACTGATAGTGATGACACTTCCCACATTTAGAATAGGAATAAGAATATTTGTGTGTGAGTTATTGACTTGTTCATTGGGTGCTTTTTACTTCAGGTAATGAGTTTCCTGTTGTTCCATTATTAATTCTTATTAATACATTTTCTCTGCTTCAGGGCTTGTCACACTTCCATTGCCATAATGATGAAGCAAATTGCAAAGAAGTGATCACAGAGAGTATCAGGAGAGTTATCCTTCCTGTAGCTACTGCCAGTGATGCTACTTGCTAATGGCTTTTATTATTTTTCTTAAAAGGAAATCTTTTTTCACTGTGAAGGTGTCTGACCACTGGCAGATGTTGCCTGTCAAGTTCGTGGAGTCTACGTCCCTGGAAATACACAAAAGCTATTTGTTCATGGTTGTGTGCAATCTGCTCTAGGTAACCCTGCTTGAGCAGGAAGGATTTGGACCTGACTACCTTCAGAGGTCTCTTCCAACTTCAAACATTGTCATTCTGCAATTACTGAAATTTCTAGAAAACCTGGGATAGTAGGTTAACTGCTTAGATTTGCCTTTGAGGATGTCTAAAAACATTGTGGCAACTTCTATCTCTTAATGATTCAAGTTGGAAGTTGTTATTATGGCAGTAGGGCCACAAAAATGATTAGGGGAATGGACCATGTCCCTTATAAGGAAAGACTGAGAGACCTGAGACTGTTCAGCCTGGAGAAGAGAAGGCTGATGGGAGATCTTAACAATGCTTATAAATATTTAATGGATGGGTGTCAAGTGGGTGGTACTAGGCTCTTTTTAGCAGTGCCCAGTGACAGGACAAGGGGTAACGGGCACAAACTGGAACACAGGAAGTTCCATGCAAATATGAGGAAGAACTTCTTTACTGTGGGGGTGACAGAGCACTGGAAAAGGCTGCCCAGAGAGGTTGTGGAGTCTTTTCTGGTGATATTCAGAACTCACCTGGACACTATCCTGTGCAAGCTACTCTAGGGAACCTGCTTTAGCAGGGGGTTGGACTGGATGATCTTCAGATATTCCTTCTAATCCTGATGATTCTGTGATTTTATGAATTCAGTGTGATTATGTGGAATTTATGGACTTGTAACTTGGCATAGATAGCTGAAGAGAACTTTGCCTAGATGTTAATTTTCTTTAGAGTAATGGCATGAACAAACCTCCAGAGCTGCTTGAAAGTAAAGGTTTGGAATTATTTCATGACTAATTAAAATCTCTTGAAGTTTTGTGATAATATATTTTCAAGGGCTAATAATAAGGAATAAATGGAATATCAAAAGGGCTAATGAATTCCTGAGGAAATATCAATGCTGTCCAGACAAATTTAGTGTCACTGCTTTTGTTGCCATAGTAGACCTATTCCAAGAAGGGAGAGAAATCCATTTCTTCCTTGTTTGCCATTGCAAGCTTGCTTGTTTTAACAATACAGGTTCAGAAATTCTACACAAAGATTCTGTTTATGATGATGGAGAAGAATTATACAAAGCATCCAGGTATTTTTTATTATATGATTTACAATTTTTTTTTTTTGTTGTTGTGAAATGCCAGGAGATTTAAATGCAACTTGAACAATTGCACATAGTTCTTTTTTAATATTTGAACTGAAAAATATACATCTTCTATTTTTACCCAGTGCAACAGATGTTTATTTAGCAAAAGCATAGAGTTGCACCTTTGGTACAAAGCATTGCTTAGTTTCTAAGGCAATGCAGATGATTGCTTATAAACTACATACATGGAAGAAGTATGGTTGCTTTAATCAAGCTGTATGCCTAAAATTCTTGCAAGACAGTTTTTGCTCACCGAGCTACATTGATCTATCTTCTGTTTTGATGTGTGGCCAAAACTGCAAATTGTCTTCAGCATAGCTCTGCCCCTGAAAAGCAAAGGAGTAGAACAAATGAGAAAAATGTTGATTTTGCCTAGAGCACTGTAAGGGAAGGAGCCAACAATCCAGGCCTTGAACAAGCAATCAGTATTTAGAACTCACTGTGCATCACTGAGTTAGAAAAACAAGAAGAGGCATGATGACTGTATAAGCAGGAATGGAACTTGGAAGAAAGCCCTAATGACTGACATTGAGCATTATTTTAATGATAATACTCCAGCTCTGGTGTAAGTTGCATGAAGATATGTGCAAGCTATATTCTTCTGTCACCATTCTTGGACATAGTGGCTAGCTAATAATTAATGAAGCAGCAATTCATGTCTAACGTCATAAACAGTTGCTTACTCCTTTGAATAAAAAATTGGGTTTGATAGATTCAGATCCACTGATTGCAACCTCATAAAACCACAATCATAAGCAATAATTGGTTTACTCAGATTTTCAGTTGGTGATGCTAAGTACTGTGAAACACTGAAGTGGATAAGTGCCTCTGATGTACACAAAGTGAATTAATGTCATTGCCCCAAATCATAGGATAATGTTGTATTATTTAAAATTTCATTTTCCACTGGAAGAAATCTTGAGGGGACATCACTGAAACTTCCAAAAGTACCTAGAATACTAGGGTATTCTACTTGAGCATTCCATTAGCCAGCTACATCTTTTGGGACAGCTTTGAAAGCCTTTGATTTTTTGCTGGTGACATGGAACATACTCTGGTTAATACATATGCATGCAAAACAGCTGATTTCTTGACTGATATTTCAGATAATGTAATATCTTTTGAAGCTTTTAATTTAACTAGCATCTTCTATTGTTGTCAGATAAACAGATTTAAGCATAAACAACAATGCCATTGATACCAGTATCCTACTGATGTGAAGACACTGTAGCAAATGAACCAGTAAGACTCACCTGCATGCAAGTTACAGTTGAAGATATGTAAAAGCTTGGTTTTGATTGATAAACCAACCATCCACAGTCTGATTCTACTGCTCATAGAGAACCAATTTATTCTTCTTTTACAGGCATGCTCATTTCTGCTCTACAAAGATATTCAATGCAGAATGGAAATATATTTGCTCATTGGGGCAGAAGTTACAGTAGACTCAGTAAAGTAGTTGGCTGAAGGACATATGAATAAGAAAGTTATTTATTAAAAAAGTATAACTGTATTAATCTTATCTGTATACGTCACTTGCAAAAAATCAACTTGCTCTCCACAGTTTGGAATAAAGAGACAAAAGTGAATGTTGTCATGCTTATCAAACAAAAAACAAACAGCAACCCATTCCTGAGAGAATGTCTTTTACATCTTCTGTATCTTCAAGATTTTCATGTCAGTGCTACAATTACTGAGATTGCAGAGACTATTATTCTGGTGTTAGGAAATGCTAGTTGTACAGCTGCATACTGAATGTGAATTATATTCCATGGTGTAATGCATTATTATGCAGGCTTTAATTATAGGTTAATTGACTGATCTTTTCTACAAAATACTGACCTCATTTACTTTGATTCCAAATATTTTCAAAACTGACTTTGACATAATCATGAAATATCTATGGTACCATGTAGTGTATGACCTGAAGAAGGACCTGCATGACAGAAAAGGTTTAAATTTTCTGGCTGTACTATTTAGACTAATGCATTCTTATACCTTTGCTTATAACCCTTCTCTTGCCAATACACTCGGGACATATTAGCAACAAAAACCAAAAACACACGTACAACCTCTTGCTGAAAATTGTCTGGTCTTTGGTATATGAAGAATTCTCTTTTGTGTTTCCTTAGTACTGCATAATAACCCCAAGACCATGGTTTATGACTGAGGCATACAGACAAGTCTTTAACAAGTAATAATTATAGATTTCAGTTTCATATTTGTCTTATAGATAAATTCAGCCACTTAACTATAAGGCTTTTAATTCAACGTTTTCCTTCCGGTTTCCTAATATAGTACAGTTTTAAAATTTTATTTTTTGATTTTTTTAGGTTCTGTTTTCAAAGTGAAGAATGGATTCCTTTCCCCTTTTGAACATACAAACCAGAATTATGAATTTCAGGAGTCTGAGTCATGTGAAATATCATTAGAAGAAAGAAAAATAAGAACCCTATTCTGGGTGTCCTGATGCTTAAAATTACCTTTATACTAGTTATCAACTCAAGGCAAAAAAATCATTTACTATCCACAGTAAGAATGAAAAGTTGTTAAACAAAAATTTGCCTCACATGTGTCTGTTCATATTTTTTTTTGGAAAACTTTTGCTTAGACATTGGTTTCAGACTGTAATAGAAGTATCTGTGTTCTTTAAAGATTTATTCCTAGATTTTTGAGTTACTGTTTTTTTTCTCTTCACTAGTTTTGGTTGGTGTAGTGGAAATGCTAAGTCACAGCTCGAATAACTGATGGAACACCTGGTAAGAAGGCAGGGGAACCCAGGGGAGCTCAGGTACAAGCAATGCACCTGAGTGACTGGAAGGGGTGGAGCCAGGATCCACCCCTTCCCAGACTTCATTTAAGGGTTGGCAGTGGAGACAAGGGTTCCTCATTTGGACATACCTGTCTGTCTGAAGGCCTTACAGGCCTTCTGAAGGTAAGTGGTTTCTTTATTTTTTGTGTCCAGTGCTGCTGTGCCTGAGTGAATCCTCACTTGCTGTGTTCTGGGACCTTGCTGCTCTGCTGTCTTGTGCTTTCCCTTGTGTTACAGTTGGGTTAATTTTTTTGTTGTTGTTGTTCTAAGGATAGAATTTTCTCATTGTTGAGTAGATCCAAATGTAATTTAGCTATAAGAATAGTTCTTTATTCAGATAAAGTTTTTTTCAGTTTAGTAGTCAGTACTGAGTTACTGTTAAAGCATCAAAAATGCAAAACCAGCCCTAATTTAGAATAAGCCAAATACTATCATGCAACCAACCAGATTATGATTTTCCTTGATGACAAGTAAGCTTCAAAATAAAGGAGATTAAACAAATCCGATTTCTTACATAGAGTTGGGAAAGAAAGTAATTGCACTAACTTTAATAGGAAGTCAGATTTGAAATATAGTTGAAGGAGCACAGACAGGTTACTCTAAGTTTTTCTTTTTTAAAAAAAAAAAGCTTGAAAATTAGGTAGGCTCTCTGCAGTTGGGTTTTAGTTTAAGCATACTGAGGAAACAGAAAAGGTCTTTTTGGAGACAGTGGAGTGAGGAGAAAATGTGAAATAGGCCTTAAAAGATCAAGAGAACTTTGGAGGGCTGTTAGCAATGAGAGAGATGGAAATGACATCAGTGACTTGAGTACAGGACTTGAAGGTACAGTAAGTTAGTTTATGGATGATACTAAACTAGGAGGATCCATTGACTCCACTCCATTGAAGGGTGGAGAGACCTTGCACAGACATCAACTCATTGGAGAGCTGGATAGTCGGCAACTGGATGAAGTTTAAGATCATGGTTCTGGATTCTGCATCTGGGATGGGACAACCCTGGTTGTCCTGCTCTGCTCTGGTACAGCCTCATGTAAAGCACTGCATGTAGTTTTGGGTGCCACAGTACAAGAGGGACATAAAAGAGAATATCCAGAGAAGTGTTATTGAGGGTCTAGAGGTATGGGGAGTGGTTGACATCCCTTGGACTGCTCTTCGCAGGGAAGAGAAGACTGAGGGGAGGCCTCATGGCAACCTACAGCTTCCACATGTGGGGAATGGCTGGATGGCACTAATCTCTCTGGTGACAGCAACCAAAGGGAACAGCATGGAGCCACATCAGGAGAGGTTCATGTTAGCTTTTAGGAAAAGGTTCATCACCAAGTGGGCAATTGGGCACTGGCATATGTGACTGCAGAGCAGTGGTCATGGCTCCAAGCTGCTGGGGTTCAAGAAGCATTTGGGCAGTGCTCCCAGAAATATAGTTTAGTGCGGTTTTTTTGTGTGTGTAGTCCTGTGTGGAGCCAGAAGCTTGACTTGGTGATACTTGTGGGTCCCTTCCAACTTGGATGTTTTACTTTTCTGTGGAAGATGACGTGCTTCATGTCTGTACCTACTTTCCTTCCATTTCTAATATTCCTTGCTTGTGCGAACTTTTGTATACACAAAAAAGAGGGAGAGAATGGCTGGGAAAGAAGGAGGAGGAAGGAGACTCAGGCATAGCAGGAGAACATCTGGAAGAGTCTGGCATGAGGTGAGGCTGAAGTAGTTTGGGCTCTGTCAGTGGTATGAGGTGTCTCTGCCACTGCTTTAGCAAGAGCTATTAGCCTTATACAACCCTGCTGTTCCTTTTAAGTTTGCATTCATTTGTTGATAACTTGGATATAAAGTGACAGTGCACAGTACTTGTGTACAGGCAAAGAGTGCTGACTACTCCGCACCAGACATTCCGTTCGTGAACTGCACCCTGTTTGCAAGGACTAACACCTAGCCCCCGACCATCCTGAGGCATGCACACACCAATATGGTGAGCGGCAAAATGGCGTTTATTGCATTGTTACAAAGTCTTATATATCCTTCCTTATCTCCCTTATCTCTTTGTTCGCTTTGTCTACGCCCACAAGCTCTGGGCAGGGGAGGTCCTAGCACGTCCCATCCCGTACCTTCGGTTGCTGCCTACTACAAAAGAGGTCATCAGGGCCATCAGCATCTGTTAGTGGATCAATTAACTGTCCCAAGAGGCTGTTGGCCAGGGGTCTGCTTATTGTGCATGTGACTAAAATTCCTCTGAATCCTAGAGGAGAAAACAAAATCTAAAAAAACTTTTTCAGCTGCAGAAAAGAATTTCCCGATTGACTCTTCTATACTGTGATTTGATAAGTTAGCAAATTTAAGTTGTTTTTAAGATTTTACCTGCAAATAACATGTCCATATAGTCAGTGGTCTAGGGTATTTAAATTATTGTGACAGTAGCAGAACTTTAAAAGTGTATTGGTGGAGAGCTACACATGTAGGAGCTGTCTAGTCATTTTTATAAGAACTGTTAAATGTATTAAAAATGCATGCGGATTAATAGGACCCAGGGACAGAGCTGATAAATGAGCGTTTTTCTGCAAAATAAAATGCATACAAGTATGACCTTAGTGGGGAATGAACTGCAATTCAGTGTGAAAATCTGAGAACATGTCTTTAAGTTTTAAATAGAATTCTCTTGATTCACTGAAAAAAGAAGTGGAATTGAGGATGTTCTTACTTTATTCTGTGATCTTCTCCCAGATAACTATTCACTCCTCCTACTTATATCTGTTATGACCTACAGGAAGCTCACCAGTGGCACACATGGAAAACATTCATCACTGACTCACAAGAAAAATCATACTCATTTTCTCCCTGCCAAAAAAAAAAATCACCACAGAATACTATTTTCATTCCACGTTCTCTTTCCTAGTTGTTGAGTGCTGCTAAGAAGACTGATTCCACATCTCAGCAGGGACATATTCTGGCCATAGTTGTTAAAAAGACATAATATTATCTGAGAGATCCTGTTGACTTTTCCAGCTGTTTTTTTTATTTGTTTAAAATACTGCTGCTTTGGGTTTTTATTTCAAAATCACTTCTTTTCTGGCAATCGGACAAACTTAATTCATACAGAAAACAGATGCAAGTGAAGAGAAAATGCAGGCAATGTGTGAGGGGAAGTATCTGGGTGCTTTCAGTTTTAAAAAAGCTTGGTAGATATTATGTAATTGTGTGTCATGGTTTTATGATTTTTGGCTATTGGTATACACATCATAACATCATGTAGTGTATGTACCTGGTTTCCAGAAGAGAAGAACTACTATGTTCCCCAGAGAACTTTCCTTTTTCCCTTTTCTCTTTCCTGGGGCGTGGGTCTGTGGGTCCCTCTGCCCCACTAGTCACGGAACTGGGCTGAACAAGCCCGTAAACCGTTGACATTCTTGGTGGAGAATGTGGGCAAGAGCTGCCTTTTAGCTTTAGAGCGAATCTTTCTCTGCTCTCAGAGAGCTTCATTATCAATACTGCAGGTGCTGTAACTGTAAATGTGACCTTCAAAAGTCCAGGCGGACTGCCAATACTCTAGGATATTTTGTAAACTTTTTGTAAACTTTTTTGGCTGCTGCTAGCTTGCTTTTGTAAAGAGAGGAAAAAAATGATTTTTATTTCTTTTAAACCTGCTTTCAGAGGGAGCTGATAATTTTACAGAATTTCTGATTTTTTTTTAAGCAGGCCTCCAGTCTCTCCCTTGAATTCTTGATACGTTTTTTTGAATGCTCGTATGACCATGCTGTCAATCTTCCTGAATGTACTATTCATCATTTACTCGTTTCACTCAGTATCTATATTCAGAGGAACTCTTCTCCAAGGCCAGAGGATACTGAGTGGCAGGGAGTGTGGAGAGACTTGGGAGAGACTTTAAAGAGATGGGCATCTCTGGTGTCATGGAACTTTACTCCTGACAACCTGGAAGATCTTGAGAGCCTAAGCAGATATTTGAGACAGGGATGTGGCAGCTCTGGTAAATCTGAGGAGGCACAAATTATTTGGGGCCTAGATAATGCTTATCGGGCCTTATTCAATACTATCCTAGGGAGGGAGTTGGAAATTGAGAGAGAGAGTTTCCAAACTGAGAGTGTTTCCAAGCTGATATGCAGAGTTTCCAGGAGTTGGTCTGAGCAGAGAGAGATGCCCTCCAGTCTGAACAGCTGGTCCAAACTGAGCCTGAGAGACAGAGCATGGAAAATGACCAACTTGATCAATTGCAGGAGGCACCACAATTGATGTCAGTTGCCCCTGTAAGAGGATGGAAGGTGAAATGGATGTCGCTTCTTTCAGAACAAGAGAAAGCAAAGGAAGAAGGTCCATGGGAACCACCCCTAAGTCCAGGGGAGGGGCCCTCAACAAGACCCCGGTCACCAACGCCCAGCAGGGCAACAACAACTGAAAGAGTAGGAGGTGAGAGAGAGATCGGAACCCTTATTACTCGACCTCTGAAAATGACTGAAATTCAAGTTTTGAGAAAAGACTTTTCACGCCGCCCAGATGAACACATTGTCACCTGGTTACTTTGATGCTGGGACAGTGGGGCCAATAGTGCACTGCTAGACAGTACAGAAGTCTGCCAGCTGGCAAGTATTGCCAGAGACTCAGCCATTGACAGAGGTATTAGTAGATACCAGGATGAGTCCTTTACCCTTTGGAAGCAGATGCTATTAGCTGTAAAGGAAAAATACCCTTTCAAAAATGATCTGATGCCTCAGGCGAAGAAGTGGACTACTATGGAAAAAAGCATCTAATATTTGAAAGAATGCACTGTGGTGGAAATGCTACATGACCCCATGTTCATTCCTGATGATCCAAACCAAGAGCGTGATCCTGAAGAGAGTCAGGTATACACCAGACATGTAGTGTACATTCACAAGAACTGCACCAGAAAAGTACACCGGCACATTAGCAGCCATGTATGGCAGAGGGAAAAGAAGACCCCCTATGGGTGAACTGATTTCTAGGCTCCATGACTTTGAGCTACATTTAACGTCTCTGCAAGATTATGCTTCAGCCATTGTAAAGGTAACTGAAAGACTGGATAGAATTGAGAGTAATCAAGGAGATATAATGGAGGAACTGACTATTGTGCCTCATGACCTGATGACAGTCAGGATTATCGAGACAGCCTAGTGGAGGGGATGAGCAATTTGTTTTCCTCCCAACCTGCATCATCCAACATCTTTTCTAATAGAAGACATCCTTCTGCTCAAGCAAGTGACAACAGTAATACTATGTCTTGTATTGCCTTGTGGTGTTACCTACGTGATCATGGAGAAGACATGAAGGTGGCACAAAAAAGACACTCCTGCACTACAAGCACGGGTTAAAGAACTGCAAGCCAGATCAACCACCAAAGCAAAATCCTCCGCTCCAGTTGCTGTGGGATGCGGCAAAAGCCGTAAGGACCCTGATCAGAAGAACAGTGGAGGTAACAAATAGAGGGGCCCTGCTGCCAGCTGGGTGGGGGAAAGGGACAATAGAGTGTATTGGACTGTGTGAATTCGATGGCCTGGCACATCAGAACCACAGAAATATGAAGCACTGGTGGACACTGGTGCACAGTGTCCTCAAGTCACGAAGGGACAGAATCAATTTATTTCTGGAGTGACCAGGAGTTCCCAAGAGCTGACTGTGTTAGAGGCCCAAATAAGTCTCGCTAGTAAAGACTGGCAAAAACATCCTATTGTAACTGGCCCAGGGGCTCCATGTATACTTGGTATTGATTACCTCAGGAGGAGGCATTTCAAGGATCCGAAAGGGTGTCGATGGGCCTTTGGAATAGCTGCTGTAGACACGGACAGCATTAAGCAGCTGTCTGTTTTGCCTGGCCTGTCAGAAGATCCGTCTGTTGTGGGGTTGCTACAAGTAAAAGAGCAACAGGTACCAATTGCTACAAAAACGGTGCACAGATGGCAGTACCGCACCAACAGGGATTCCTTGCTCACCATTCATAAGTTGATTCGTCAACCAGAGAGCCAGGGAGTGATAAGCAAAACTCACTCACCTTTTAACAGCCCCATATGGCCAGTGCGTAAAGCCAGTGGAGAATGGAGGCTGACGGTAGACTACCATGGCCTGAATGAAGTCACACCCCCATTGAATGCTGCTGTGCTGGACATGTTAGCACTCCAGTATGAACTGGAGTCAAAAGCAGCCAAGTGGTACACCACCACTGACATTGCTAATGCCTTTTTCTCCATTTCTTTGGCCACAGAATGCAGACCACAGTTTGTTTTCACCTGGAGGGGTGTTCAGTATACCTGGAAATGTTTGCCTGAGGGGTGGAAACACAGCCCAACCATTTGCCATGGGTTGATCCAAACTGCACTGGAACAGGGCGGTGCTCCTGAGCACCCACAGTACAGTATTGTGTGGGGCAATACAGCAAAAGAAGTTTTCAAGAAAGGAGAGCAAGTAATCCAGATCCTTCAGCAAGCTGGTTTTGCAATTAAGCGGAACAAAGCAAACAGGCCTGCACAGGAAATTCAGTTCCTAGGTATTAAGTGGCACGATGGACGTCGTCACATCACAACGGGTGTGGTCAACAAAATCACTGTCATGTCTCCACCCACTAATAAGAAAGAGACACAATCTTTTCTGGGCGTAGTGGGCTTTTGGAGAATATGTGTTCCAAACTATAGCCTCATTGTGAGACCCCTTTATCAGGTGATGCGGAAGAAGTATAATTTTACGTGGGGTCCTGAGCAGCAGCAGGGTGGGGTCCTGAGCAGCAGCAGGCTTTTGAGCAGATTAAACAGGAGATAGCCCATGCCGTGGCCCTGGGGCCAGTACGAATGGGAGAGGATGTTAAGAACACCCTCTACGCTGCTGCTGGAGACAAAGGTCCCACTAGGAGTTTGTGGCAAAGAGCCTCAGAGACCAGAAGCTGACCCCTGGGATTCTGCAGTTGAGCATACAAGGGGTCTGAAGAGCACTACACTCCAACTGAGATGGAGATTTTAGCTTGAACCCCCTCATGTGGCTGCTTCTGAAGTAATCAGAACTGAAACACAGCTCCTTTTAGCACCTCAACTGCCGGTGCTCAACTGGATGTTTAAGGGAAAGGTTTCCTCCACCCATCATGCTACCGATGCCACTTGGAGTAAGTGCGTTGTGTTGGTTATGCAGCGAGCTTGGATGGGGAACTTCAGTTGTCCAGGAATCTTAGAAGTGATCATGGACTGGCCTGAAGGCAAAAAGTTTGGAATGTCACCAGCAGGAGAGGTATTGCATGCCAAAGAGGCCCCACTGTACAGTGAATTATCAGAAAATGAAAAGAAATATGCCCTGTTCACAGATGGATCATGGGGGGAAGCATCGCAGATGGAAATCTGCTGTATGGAGCCCTACACGACAAGTTGCAGAGGCCACCAAAGGAAAAGGAGAATCAAGCCAATTTGCTGAGGTAAAGGCTGTCCAGCTGGCCTTAGATGTTGCTGAATGGGAGAGCTAGCCAATGCTTTATCATTATACTGACTCATGGATGGTGGCCAGTGCCTTATGGGGGTGGTTACAGCAGTGGGAACAAAATAACTGCCAGCGAAGGGGTAAACCTATTTGGGCTACTGAACTGTGGAAAGACATTGCTGCCTGAATAAAGAATATGGTTGTAAAGGTGCATCATGTAGATGCTCATGTGCCCAAGAGTCTGGCTACTGAAGAACAGCAAAATAACTATCAGGTAGATTGAGCCTCCAAAATCAAGACTTGGATTGGCAACACAAAGGTGAATTATTTCTAGCTTCCTGGGCCTATGAAACCTCAGGCCATCAAGGAAGAGATGCAACATACAAGTGGGCTGGAGACCGAGGGGTGGACTTAACCTGTGCAATAGTGTCCATAGTTATTCATGACTGTGAAACATGCGCCACAGTTAAACAAGCCAAGAGGATGAGATCTCTTTGGGGAAGGGTGATGGCAAAAGAATAAATATGGGGAGGTGTGGCAGGTTGATTATATCACCTTGCCACGAAGCCGTGATGGTAAGCGTTATGTGCTTACCATGGTGGAGGCAACCACTGGGTGGCTTGAAACGTATGCAGTACCCCATGCTACCACCCGAAACAGCATATAAGGTCTCGAGAAACAAGTCCTGTGGTGACATGGCACTCCAGAAAGAATTGAGTCAGATAATGGAACTCATTTCAAAAATTCTCATGTAAATACTTGGGCCAAAGATCATGGCATTGACTGGATTTATCATATCCCCTATCATGCACCAGCTTCTGGTAAAATTGAACGATACAATGGATTGTTAAAAACCATGTTGAAAGCAATGGGTGGCGGAACATTTAAGCATTGGGAGAAGCATTTGGCAGAAGCCACCTGGTTGGTCAATACTCAAGGATCCACCAATCGTGATGGTCCTGCTCAATCCAGCTCTCTACATAATGCAGGGGGAGATAAGGTCCCTGTAGTACATGTAAAGAGCATGCTGGGAAAAGCGGTTTGGGTCTTTCCAGCTTCTGGAAAGGGCAGACCTCTCCGTGGAACTGTTTTTGCTCAAGGACCTGGGTCCACTTGGTGGGTGATGCAGAAGAATGGGGCTGTTCAGTGTGTACCACAAGGGAATTTGATGTTGGGAGAGTGCAGTCAGTAAGTCTATGTATATATAGGTATTCATTTCTTTGTGTGTAACGCATGCTAATTATTGTTTGTTTGTATATGTATATTAAACACGAGGTAGTGATGTGGAATAAGGGGTGGAATGTCATGGTTTTATGATTTTTGGTTGTTGGTATTCCGCATCATAACATCATGTAGTGTATGTACCTGGTTCTTAGAAGAGAAGAACTGCTACGTTCCCCAGGGGACTTTGCGACCCTGTTACTGTTTTCCGGTCAGAGGGAAAGATAAAAACTCGCACATCATGAGACCTGTTCTCTCTCCTTGTCCTATATCTCATCCCAGCAGCATCTCGCTCCCCAGCCATCTTACCATCGGTAGTAGAGTAAGGCCTACCTTAATATTGGGCACTTTCTCTCACTTTATAGGATTTACTAGCTTAAATTGTAATTATATTGTATTATATTGTGTTATTTTGCATTCTGATATCTTATTTAGTAAACTAGTTTGTTTCTCCCCAGATCGTTGCCGCTGTTTTGTTCTCAGGCCCATCTGCCTAGCCTTTTTCCCTTTTCCCTTTTCCCTTTCCTGGGGCATGGGTCCATGGGTCCCTCTGCCCCACTAGTCACAGAACCGGGCTGAACCAGCCTGTAAACCATTGACATTGTGTTAATTTAAAATTCAGATAAACAAATATGTGGTGAATCCTCAACATTCTCCAGGTCTTCTGAGACCCTAAGATATAAATCAGATTATGCAAATATGGTACCCTGGCTACAGCTATAAACATTGAATGGGGCTGGCTCCAGGGTACTGGTCTTAAGAGCCAGTTCAGTTCTGCCTTTCCATCCTAACCTATGTTTACTTGAAGACTTGATATATTTCTGCAGACCTTCAGATAGACATAATTGTGCTTTAGCAGATATTAGATAATTATCCTTATTAAGCCTAAAGCTGAACCAGAAAATTCAAGGTGCCTGATTTATGCACTCAACATTTTTCCAATATAAAACTGCCTTCAAAGTAAAAGAAAACTATCTAAATGTCTTATTTACTTCTGTATTTGGGACTAAAGATACGTGACTTTGTCATCAAAGGAACTTGTGATGCTGAAGTGAAATTAAATTTGTGCCTAAAATGCCTAGACGGTATACAAGATTTTCAAAAACAACCTGAAAAGTTTTCATTTCTTTCTTCTCTGCTTGTGCTGAGAACAAGTGACTTAACTATCAATGATGCTTATTAGAATCCTATAATATAACAAAAATGAAATGTATTGTGCCCAATATGCCTTCATTTTCATAATAATGACAACGTGTATGCTGTATTACTTTGTTTTCTTTCTGTCAAGTATATAAACTGTCTTTCTGCCATCACAAATTGTGAATAATGTATGAAATAAATTTAAAAAAAAAGTGAAATACGAACAGAAATAGGCTGTGCAGCCAACCCATATGTTCTACACTAGAATGGGGCTTGATTCACAGCCTATCAAAGTCAATGCCAAGACTCCTAAGGAAATTAATGAGCTTTGATCATGCCCTAGAGTCATACATTTTGGGCCCCAGATTCTTAAGCAGTAAGAGAAGAAACAGCTTGTCAGTAAACAGCATTCTCTTCCTTTATGATGCTCTTCAGGTGCCAAGAGCTCTCTTGATGCTTGAAGTTTGACTTTGTAACTGCTTCCCATGCTTGACCTTGTTACCTGTGGAAGGTATGGGTTTAAGGATACTGGATGTATTATTTAAATACTAGGTAGGGTAACTGAAAACCTGGTATCAGATTGGATGTTAACTGCAGAGAGGCCTCTGAAATTTAATGAAATGTTACCATTTATCTCCATGTTTACCATGGAGATGAGCACCTTTGTTTTGAGGTTTGATTTGTTAGTCTCTTGAGTCATTGCTTCGTACAAATTTGACATTTTAAAATAATACTACTTGTGAAAGTGGCCAGCTTGTGTACACAGGGCCTGGAGAGCAAAATGTCTGCTTTGAGCTCCTGCCCACAATTGTAGCAAAGCTAATGAATAGCATGCAGTAATGCCAACTCCAGTGAATTAGTGGTGAGTAATAAGATTTTTGGCTGAGATTGAATGATGGTATAGGAACCTCCAGGCCTCTGAAAAATTCTGGCTTTGTCAAAAAAAAGGAGCCTTTCATATTGCCTGCCTCTCATACTTGCCTGCTTCCTGAGGAAAGGAACCAGAGAAGTCTGTTGTGGGAGGACTTTCTCCTCTTGTCTTAGCAACCTACTGCTTCCAGTTAAAAAGAATGCTTAAAATCATATCAGGATAAGGACTGTTGCTACTTTCCCCATCTTCCACATGCAGTGGGACAGGTCATTTGCTTCTTGCGGTGTCTACTTTTTGAAAGAAGAAAAGCGTATCATTCCGCAGTACTTATGCCTAACCGTTAGACGTTGATTTTAAAAAAGGGAAACAAGGACTCCATGAGGAGCAAGAATGGGGCTGAGTTGCTGGCAAAATTTGACAGGAAGTTAGGAATGTGAGACTGATAGAATATCTGAGGGAAATGTAAAATGAGGGCAGGGGTTAAGATCAGGACACATGATACATCTGGCTGAGCACTGAGCACATGGGGACGGAGTCCAATGGAGGGGAACTCGTGCAGGCCAACGATGCTGAGAGAATGGAAGTGTTTGTTGAGAAGCTCAGCAGAGAAGAGGAAATGAATCTCTAGAAAACTAGCTGGTGAAACTTTTCAGACCATTCCTCCTCTGTTCAAACTGATCTCTAGTTAGGCTTTCACCTAGTTGGTACTCTAAAGCCAGCAATTTTCTGAAGCCACTTGTAGGTGATTTGGGATGAAATTTACTATTAATATGATACTGTTGTCAAACTGATGTAAAATAAACTATCAAACAACACCCATAGGTGGAAACACTAGGAAAATAATACTCATGCAGTGTGGCTTGTGTTGTGTGCGTAAATGATAATTACGAAGAATTAGAGAAAGTACATAGAAGGAGAGACGATCCAAAAGACATTCAATAAAAAAAGACATTCAACTCTAATCATTCTCAACTCATATATTGTCTGGGTAGAAAAAAACTAAAAATTTCCCGTGTTTCTTTCTTTTATTTTTGTTTTCAATTGAGGAAAACCTGTGGCTGTATTAAACTACACATGAATGACTGATTTCATATTAATACACAATCACACATGCAAACACCGTTGGCATGCAGAGCTGACAAATTTATGTAAAGAAACAGTGTAACAATATTTGTTACATTTATTACTCAGTACATGTAAGAGGTATAAAGTAATACAGACTATTTTAACCCCTTCTACAGTTATACCTCCTAAGGTGTTAAAATCCATTACTGCTGATGGATATTGACAATCATGAAATATGTCTGAATTCAGCCTCTATAAATATTTTAATTATTATCCTTAGTTTAAATGGAGGCTCTGAGTTAAACTTTTATGCAGGGAAGGTATCTCAATATCTAGGTTAGATGCAAAACATTCAAGCATGATATGTAAGTTAATAACTTTCCAGTGTGAACCTTAGTACCGTACAGCAAATGCTGGTTATGTCTTAATGTTTTTAGCTCTCCATTGATTCATCTGGTATTGAAAACAGATCAGTATCCAGTTGTTTTTTTATGCATGGGTGGCATGAGTGTTGACACAGTTGAATCTTATTAGATGAGTTTTGTTCTTCCTGGTGTGGACTGCATGTTTCTTTTTTGTAATAATAAATGTAAATTTAAAAAGCAAGCATTTGAAACCATGCTGTAAGAAATCCATATTCTTTATTGTCCCTCATTACAAGTATGGAAATGGTATCTATTAGATATTTTATTTAAATATAAAGATTAAATATAGACTGACTAATTATGAAAATAAACTAATATGCAAAAAAGCCTTACCCACAATTTTATCTAGGATTGTAAGCACTAAATCTAATTTACAGATGGCAGCTTCGAAGTCATAACGGAAGTGGTGTATTGTTAAAGATCATCGATAACCCAACTATAACAGCATTTTTATTTTTACTTTAAAGTGAACGCTGTAAATTGTTTCTACTTAACAAGCAAATATATACCCCATCTTCTGGTCCCCAGGTCACAAAAGAGGGTTATCCTGTCACCACCACTGATTTCTTAAAAGTGTGACATGTATTTAGTTGTCAGTTCCTATCAGCAGCATTCACGAATCAACATTACATCAGCAGCAAAGCACACCATTTTATGCTCTTTTTGAAGATAATTAGAGTTCCCTTTTGTTGCAAATAAGATGTAAAACAGCTATAACTGCTGGTGAACGTGATTAAAGTAACCTCTATAGAACCCCATTATTCTAGACAGATTCCTTCAGATGCATAATTTCCCCATTTTAAAAAAACATAATGCATGCATATAAAATTCAAATTGTCAAGACACCTCTAACAAAAATTAGTTCTCTATTAAGGCATTCTTAGTAGCTGGTTAACATGTAAAACTCTTTAAGTGTATTTTAAAATAATCATGAAATAATAGTACATGTCATTAAAGGTAAACATTTTACAGTGAGAGGTTTGTTCAGACAAGAGCTATGTATTAAACTTTTTCTTACAAAGCTACTATTGTAAGTATATGAAGAATATACTACATTCTCCTCTTTTGATCAGGTATGTGCTGGAATGGTCCTCTTCTTCCCATCATGATAGTATATCACTTTTTACAGACAAATTGGAGAATGTCCTCTTTTTTCAGCCCATAAATTATAGCTTAAATATCCTCATTAAACTGCCTAATATTGAAAAAGTTTTGTTTACAGCATAACTATTCATTTACCATTGGACAATAGGTTATTTACTTGGTATATACAGTGTGATCAGCGGAAGACAGAGCTGAATCGTGAAAACATTTCCTGTGATTAATTTTTCAATAAGTGATAGAAAAATCATAAAATGTTGAATATTAATCTGTAGATTCTCACTATAATCCCATCTACCAGTTTTCAACGGTAATTTTAAAAAAAGCCAGATACTTAGCTTTCAAGTAGTTAATCATGATTTTATAGCCTAGAAGAGGAAACTCTAACAAATACTTTTGAAACAGATGTGTTATTTCTAAATATTCAATATAACATTGTTTTTCACTAGAAAATGTTAAATTTCTTATGAGCACATCTCTGTGCTTACTACAATCTGTGGTGTAGAAACTAGGCACCCGGACCTATTCCCAGATGGTTTAGGACACCTCTGAGCAGCTGTCGAGTTCTGACTTCAGTATTGGATGGATAGAGGTTGATTCTAACCATATGAGGGCAATGTGTTGTACAAAATTAGGTCCTTGTTGACAGTTTACCTTTGAATTATGTAACAGATAATTGTTTATTTGAATATTTCAGAAGATAATAAACTATGATGAACAAATTAAGCAAAGATTGACCATTAGTTTTGCAGAATAGTTGTAATTATAAAATGAAATCCTGGTTTGCTCTGTTGGCTACCTCGATATCTGAAGGAAATGTTATTAAAGAAGCTTACAAATGAATAATCATTCCCAACAATTCACAGCAGCACTCACAGCATGAAAGTGTAAGAAATAGGGAAAGTTTTCCTGGAGCAAACTGATTAGGGTGAGGATGATTCTCTGTCAGAAGAATGTATTGTGCAAGTGTCCTCTGGAGAAAAAATTTTCACCTGGAAAGAAACAGCATTAGGAACACTACAGAACTGTAGATTGCAGGACACTGATCTTATTAAGAACCAATGCTAATTTGCACACTGTCTCCTGCTGAACTAGAAGCAAGTTTACCACTGGGTTTGTTAATTTACAGAGGACACCATTATCTTTGGTTGGACTTAATGTATCAGAGTAGAGGTCATTAACTGCTGAGTTCATGATTATCTAGCATGAATTACAGACAGTATCACAAAAATACATTTGTTCTGAAGCTTCATTTCTCCTCATGTGATTTTTTCCCCTATTGATGTTTAATTCCATTTTCAAAACCCTAGGCATTGTATATTACACGTGCACACACTGTCAATCTTTCTTTCCTTGTTTTTTTTCTTTAAAAACGATGTAGAAAAGTAATGCAGTTGTAAATAAAAATGAAGTGTAAAAAAAATGTACTTTGCATTTAGTAGAAGTAATACACAGTAGCTTGAGTTTTAAAATTCACAATAGTAGGCATAATTACAATGTAAGCTCTAAGTTTCCCATTATAAGTAAATCAATGATTTATATAGCTCAGTATTGGGGAAATAAATTGATAAATCCCTGCTTTAGATGCTGTAGCATGGATTTACATAAACCATCCCCTTCTGAAGCTTTCTGTACCCTAAAATGTTGAAAAAATAGTCTACAGGGTCTCATTAGAATACTGTTTTTAAGTATCACGCCGTAAAATCATACAGTCACAAGAAATCAGGAATCTGGATTTAAACATGAAAGCATATTTAGTAGAAATGTTTGTGTTTCTGTTTAAGTAAACGCATTTTTATAAAGATCGATACTTAGTCTATTTTATTTAAATGGAACCAACCATCTACAAATTCATTTAAAATTTTTAGATCTGTACAATCACATTCCTAATAGTAGGGAACACTTTTGTGTCTCAGCATGATATCTTTAGAAAGAGGTGAGTTTTCATTTATTTGATGCAAATATTAATACAATGTAAACTGCTTAGGCATATATGGAGCATGTTTCAATGGAAGCTTTGTGGCAACAGGAAAATAATATAACGTAATTGTACAATAAATGGAATGCTGCAGTTTCAAAATTACTCGTGCTATGGTGCAGTGACTAAAGAGGAGTATAGGAAGACTGAGATATTATTTGCTATTTTTTGAGCACTTTGCTTACAAGTTTTTTCATTCTAGTTTTGTGTGTATATTAGGAATATCTCTTCTTTTGTACCAGACAAATATGAACAGAAAAGATATATCTCATCTTCTCTGAATACCTTTAAAGCTCTGGATATTGAAAGTTATTTGCATTGTTATTAGAGCTTGGTGAACTACTTCAGATATTTGAACTGCTTGCAGGATTTCTTTTTCTTCCATATATTTAGGACCTTTTTAGTTCACAGATTTTATATAAATAGGGATTTTGTGGTATGAAGTGATTTTCATTTCAAGTTGTTTCCCTTTTTTATGTGAACAACTTTAATCTTATGATTTGTCATGAACTACATACTGTAACTATAGTTTTGGTCACTGTTTCCTATTGTTATTCTCTTGATGTCACTGGTTACTTGAAAAACTTGGTGTTTTTTCTTCTAACTGGACAACTGAAATATTCGGGCAGAAGAGAATAACTTGAAAAGGTAAGTATGGTACAAGCACACATACACAGGTGTTTATGCGCTCATTCTGAGAAACAGAATATGTTGTAATACTATTGTGAAAAATAAATAATTTTTCAACATAGGTATTTATTAGAGTATTTCAGATGAGTAAACTCATACAGCCATTGTTAAAAATTCCACTGAGCTTAAGAAACTTGCTAATGTTTTAAATGATTATTCATGTAAAAGACTTTATGGATGTCTCACATAGAAAGGAGTGGCTGTGAAGCTAGTTAATTGTCAGCTGGGGACTTTCATTGACGTGAAAATTGTACTTTCTTGCTTGAGAATGCAAGTAATAATGGCAGAAAAATAAGTAAGTAAATAGAAGGAGGCATTGTATACCTGATTTAATTACTTTTTAACAAGAATGTTTCAAACAATCTATGCAAATGTGCCATTTTTCTCTAGACCATTTCAAAACCAATATCATCTGTGTAAGATAAAACACAGTGAATAACATGTTTATGAAATTTTCAGCGTTAAAGAATATCATATGTAGTTTAGAATATCTCCTCACTACAAACTTAAGTTTAAAATAATAATTTGAATTTTAAAAATCCATCATTCAGTCTAGACCTTGTGAAATACTTATGCTGCATCTGCCTTTTGTCCAGCTAAGTTTAACAGTCACTAACCTGTACTGTCTTTCTTCTTTCAAATTCCTTTTGTGTCAAGTCATTCATTCCTCTACAGCCCTCTTGACTGAGGGCCTTTAACAGCAAACATCTTTATATGAGCCACTGCTGCAGAAAGCAAGGTAGACCACTGAACTTGTGATAGTCTTAAGATTGCTGAATACTAGATATTAGCAAGGCTACCAACAAAAGAAAAGCAGTGAATGGGTGAGATGGTGTGCCAGATGATACTGAAGCAGAAAAATTCAAGTCTGAGCTCTTGTGTATATACTGAAAATTGTCTGCACTTCTTTCTACTTCTGAAACAGTTCAAATGGAGGAAGACTGAAAGGATTAAAAAAGAGCAAGAGAAAAAGGACTTCCCATGCCCTCAGAGATCAGCCAGATGCTTTTTATTCAGAAATATCCACTGGATTAGGTGGCTTTTGTCTGTTTTATAACAACGAGTTTCTAATGACAATAAATTTTCTAATATTGAAAAAGCCATTCATAAGGCACAAGTATGTTCTGTTCTAGAGAGAGAAGGAATCCTCAGACTATATTACTAATATTAAACAGTTTTGAAATATTTTGGTGACCACAGCTACCAGGGTACAGAAATGTGTCCCAAGAAATTCATTTACTCAAACATTCTACTTCAGGAGAAACAATGTAAAGGCAAATTTGGAGGACTCCTGTGACAAAACATGAAAATCACAGAAGAGACCTGTTAACAGAATTGCATGGTATACCACCTAGAACATCTCTGCTAAAAATAATTTATTCCAATATATCTGGTTATTTGGTATCCTGAAGCATAAAATAGTGTGCTGCCACTTCTTTGCCATTTATGAGAATGCCATATTTGCTCTGCTATCCAACCCAATAAAAATGCTTTCTGCATTGTAATCCACAAGTGACTGGCAGGAATAATTAATCTCTCCTGTGTTTGTAGTTTTAAATACAAGTGGAAGGTTATCAAAAGTCATACACAATAAATATAAGGAAGTGCTTATAAACAATGTGAGAGTTTACAGACACATTTTGTACTGTTGTAAAAGGACAAAATAAAAGAAGTAGTATTCTGGCATAAGAACTGACAGATTAAAGCTAAAGGACCTAAGCCAAGTGATGAAGCACGTGTAGATAACGTCATTCTTCACATCCAGGAGGAGGTTACCCTACCTGTGGGGGAAGTGCTGACAGGATGTTTATGTGGGACTGAAGTCAGATATAATTTGGGTAAATGAAGGAAGGAAGAGGGTGTGTAAATAGGAAGTCCCTTAAATTTGTTTAATTTCCTTCATTCTCTTTTTATTGTAACTTCTTTCATACCTGAAGGGCAAACTCTTATCCATGCAAGACTATTTAAACATAGAACAAATGAATAGTCTTCATACATTTCAGCTATTTGTATAAACATTCACTTTATTTTTACTTTCTTCTTTATTTACATTGTTTAGGAAAATGTAAGCAGAAATGTCACTGTGCTTTTTTGTATATTTATTCCAAATGGTAGTGTAAGTTCACCAAATCTTTAATTGTGAGTTGATTCGTTTTTTTAAGTATAAGAGATGACACTTTATACAGCATTATTAGCACGACTGTTAAAAGATTCAGTGGAAGACTTATTGAGAGTGATTTTCACTCTAGTCACTTAGAAGCTGATGCTTACTGACATATTGCCCTCAAGTAGCTACAGTATAAAACATGCAAATGTAATGATAGCTTTGTTATAGATGATGAGTTAGAGGGGAAAAGAGTTTTGTAATAATTGTAATACCTATAATGAAATCATACCATCAGTTTATTCCCCATTTCTCCACCTATTTCATTAATTTATTATTTGAAATATACTACAGAAAAATAAGGAAAGCAAGATGAGAATTTTAATGAATGTTTTCTTTTTTCCAGACAAGTATATGGAATGACAATGTGAATAATTTGCTGATTATATTGCGATAGAGCACAACACACTGAATAAGAGTTATTGTGTGACTCCTAATGGAGTTCTTTGACATACCATTCAAACTGGCCAAATTATTCCTTCTGGATGCATTATTTCACCCTTTTTACTGTTCCTGATCCAATACCTGACTTCTGTAAGTGTCTATATTTGCAAGTATTCGCAAACAAATCACAAATTTGAAATTCAGACAATCCTATCTTTAGAGTGTTCCCATTAGAAAATCAGCATTTATGATTCATCAATTAAAATATTTGAAACAACAACAAAAAATTACCTGTATTAGATGGTAAACATTCAATATTGAATACTTTTGCTATTGTGAAACTTTGATGCAGTGCTATACTGCAGTTCTTCATATAAGGTTATTACATACATAAAGGGCAAATTGAGAAGAAATGCAAATGAATACATGTATGCACACAATGAGAAATCTGGCCCTCCCTCTTCTTCTTTTCTTTTACCTTCCCTTCTTTTCATTTTCCTTTCCTTTCTCTCCCCTCCCCTCACTTTCCCTGTCTTTTACTCCCTTTCCCCTTTTCACACTTCCTTTTCCTTTTCTGTTTTTCTATTTTTCCTTTTTGTTAAATGAGACTGCAATTATTTACATTGTATCCTAGTACAAGACTGTTGTATGACACTGCAGAGTTCCTAGAGGAGACAAGAGGCTTCTTTTGTTTCATGACAGGTTTCAGTAGAGAGGGAGACTTACATAAATATCATTCATGTTTTAATATCTTGAAACTGAAACTTGATCCTATGGTCAGAAAATATATTTCTGGACTCCCACTGACTTCTGTGGCAGTCTGGATAGAAATATTGTCTGTAAATGGAGTCTAATTGCAGAATAGTGGCTTGCTGTGTTAGGGGACTTTATGGATAGGTTGATGCTGCAAAGATGGTCCAAATAGGAGTACACAATATTAAAAAAAGATGTATTTAAACGAAGGCTTGTAAATAAAGTGGTGCAACAAAGTGTGGAGTGAATCTTTGGCCATCAAAGTTCTGACAGGCTTCTGTCTTCTGTTGGATATTCTCTCTTGATTTGGCTATCTGTGGCCCAATGAGTATTTCTTACCAGCTGAAAACCCCCACACTAAAAAACATACTGAGTGTCTTCTGCTGCTGCCTAGGTGTCATCTGCTGTGTATGCCACAGCTGGATCCAGGTGGGCTACAATCAGACCAGATGCAAGATGGGACAACACTGGTATATCTGATGGACTGAAAGGAAAAGAAGAGGCTTCAGATACTGGAGGCTTCTGCATCCTAAATACGGTTTTACTCCTGGAACTTGCCACATGTAAGTAGGAAACGTAAATTTAAGTTCTTTGGCCAAAAGGTTTTCTATACCATGGATGAACTCTGTAAGAAGAAAATAGCCATCTGTTTGGGAAAAAAAAAAAAAAAAAAAAAAACCAACCAAAAAACAATCACGCAACAAATGCTGCGTAATGTTTTTGTTGTAGTTTTTAGAAACCAATTGTGTATAAATTATTTTCAGATAAGGTGTATACCTGGTCTGTGGATCCTAGTAATCCTCACACACTTGCTAGTGCCAGGATTTATGTGACCATGTTTATGTCCAATTCAGCAATTCCAATAAACAAATGCATAGGAGAAAAAGAAACAAAATGAACTATAGAGTTCATACTTTTGAGATGAGCCAGAAGGTGTGTAGAAAGTGAAGTTTTGAAGTTAAATGACCAAAGTCGGGTGCAATTTAATCATCCAGATCTGTCTGTGTGTCTAGCATTTATGCCATAACATCACTGTGTAACAATTGGTAATTAACAAAGTAGTCACATGTAGTGAGATGCCATAGATAGAGATGAGAATTGACTCAACATGAAGAAACCAGTCCCTAACTCAATAATTACCTAAAAAAATTTGATTATTTACAGCAATGATCTCAAATTCCAGGCTAAAAAGTTATTGGAATTTATCATATGTTAACCAGTTGGAGGATAAATCATTAATTATTTTTTTTCAAAAGTGTATTTATCTTATGTTTATCTTGTGTGGTTCCCTACCCAACTCGAATGATTCTATGATTCTAGGATCTTTAGATATGTGCTCGAAGGCTCTATTTGACACAGTGTACCAGGGTTAAAAATACAGTGTTGCTGGGCCCCTTGCTAGTATAAGATCTAATAAATTATTGCTATGCCATTGTAGTAAAGCTTTACAAGACAGTGAATCTGCCTGATGTATTTCCAACTACAAAAGTAATGCAGCTGTATTTGTTTTGTCATTATTTATGAAATCTGACCTGGAATGAAATGTTGCCTTTTGTTAATTTCTACTGATGACAGGGTTTCATACTATTTACTCAAGTATAATTCTCCATAACTTCATTCCAGAATTAACCCTGAACCAGTAAAAGTTGAATAAGAGATTTGAATATGAGAAAAAGCATCTTAGAATCATAGAATCCTTGGAGTTGGAGGGAACCTTTAAAGGTCATCTAGTCCAGCTCCCCTGCACTGAACAGAGACATGCACAGCTAGATCAGGTTGCCCAGGGCCTAATCCTGCCTGGCCTTGAAAGTCTCCAGGGGTGGAGACTCACATCTCTGGGCATCCTATTCCAGTACCTCACCACCCTCACTGTGAAAGACTTTTTCCTTTTATCCAACCTAAATCTACCTTCTTTAAGCTTGAAGCTATTTCCCCTTGTTCTATCACCACAGACCCTGCTGAAGAGTCTATCCCTACTGTCAGTGTCATTGATGAAGATATTGAAGAGTACTGGTCCCAGCACTGATCCCTGTGGGACACCAGTCATCACTGATCTCCATCCGGACACTGAGCCATTGACCACCACTCTCTGGACTCAATCCTCCAGCCAGTTCTTTGTCCATTGAATGGTCCACCCATCAAATCCATGTCTTTCCAATTTGGAGAGAAGGATGTGGTGGGGTACTGTGTCAAAGGCCTTACTGAAGTTGAGATGGATTACATCAGTGGCTCTTCCCTTGTCCATTGATGCAGTTACATAATAAAAGGCCACTAGGTTGGTCAAGCAGGATTTGCCTGTGGTGTAGCCGTGCTGATTCTCCCATATCACCTACCTGTCTTCCAGGTGCCTCAGCATAGCTTCCAGGGGGATTTGTGATCCCTGATCCCTTTATTCATGGATATATGTTTCTATGTAAAAGAATGGTGCTATACTTGAATGGACAGAACAAGCCCCTGCCAGAGGACCTGATTATTAAAAACCAACTCAAATGAACAGGATCTGCAACATCTGAAGTAAGCCAGAATTGAAATCAGTAAAGCTAGCCACATAAACAAGAGTTTAGAAAATCAGATGCTTTGGGTCTTTTTGTTTGTTTGTTTTTGTTTGAGGAAAAGAATATTAGATAAGGAAATAAAACAATAGAATATTTACAGCTCCTTTAGTGACAATAAATATGCTTTGGCAAGAAAATAGTTTTGCTATATCTGATTTATCTGGCATGGCAGAAGGATTTACACAACAAAAGACAAAACCATTTTGTGAAATTGAATGCAGTGTGTGTTTACAAGCCGGACATTTCCTTTTGTCCCAGTGAATAATATACGGATCTTGCGTGCCTTTTTAGTTCACAACACCTGTGATGAATTATTTGTAAATGCAATGAATAACATTACTAGGAACATGTCAAATTATACGTTGATAATGAATTTTTGGATGCATCTGCTATGTAATTGTTCCCAGTGGATGTGTATTCATCTTCACCTGGCATTATTTTCCTGATTTTGGGGTTTGTTTTTTTAACTATGGATTTTCATTTCTATCATAATTGTTACAGTGATCCCTGTTCCTTTGTTCTAATCAGTTCTTTAATAGTGTTGCACATTCTGAGCAAAAGAGGAGGGGAAAACACGCTAGGCTATTGGCAAAACAAAATGCTGGTCTTTATTTGTGACTTTGCAAGTGCCTGCTTGGCCTCAGAAGGTTGGGTGGTGTTGACAGGGACCAGTTGTTTTCCTGAATGTGTCTGCCAGCTGCTCCAGTCATGTGCTCAACAGAATAGTAAGTGAACAAACACTAAAGGCTGCTCTGCTGACAGACAGGTACACGCTGCTTTTACTGAGTGCATCTGAGATTTTTTAAAAAGGTAAATAAGGCAAATTAGTAGCATTAGACACTATCTTTTTTCACAACACTGATACAGAAATCCTCACAATGAAAATATCTGTCATCAGTTTATGGTTTCAATAAGCAATCGTACATTAGTTGTGTTTACACAAACTTTCTGTATAATGTACTGTTTATCATCCAGAGGTCATTTTTACTTTGCAGTGTGTACTTGTCTCTCAATAGCAGCAATCTGAAAAAAGCTGCCAAAATTGACTGAACAAATACTGGATCTATGTAGGCAGAACTTAGGCTTTTAATAAAATTTTACTTGTTTTAATTCAGTAAATCATTTACAGCATCTGCCTGGAATTGTTTTTAACTCTGAAATATTTGCTCTACACTTTCCTCTCACTCCTACACCAGCACATACAGCAGCTGACGTTTCCCTGTTGCACTGGGCAGCAGGCTGCAGCACGTGGACGGTTTTAGACACAGAAAAAGGAACAGACTGGTTCCAGTCTCTTCTAAAGGTTCGGTTTTTCTGTTCTGCGGTAATTTTCAAGGGAACAAATCACAGAACCTCATATCTAGACTCTTTCTTTTTTTTTTTTTTTCAATTCAGAGAAAATTCAGAGAAAAAACGACAACAAAAAACAAACACCAGGTTTTTTCCTGTCTCTGAAAAATGTCAGGTGGAAATTAGAAGTGAAAATAAAAGTGTAAAATACAAACCTTAACTAAAAATAAAGAAATAAAAAAAAAATGCTGCCCTCAAACAATGTCCTTCTTCCACTGCTTCTTTCCTTTCTTCCCTCGTGATAATAATTGGTCTGTGGCTGCTATTTAGAAAAATGCTCTGTTCTCTTTTGTGGAGGACTGACTTGGAACACACTCTCACCTGAGCTGCCTGACTTTGAAACACTCATTGGCATTTTTGATTATTTTTTTTTATGGATTCTTTTAAATATTTGTAGATTGCCATGCTCTGCCTGCCACTGCCATGAGGTCTTTTTATAATCATTTATAAGAGGCTGTTCTTAAAAAAAAAATTCTAAGTATTTGGTTTCCTGAAAGGAGATAAAATATGAAGGTAAAACACAACTGGTCTCTTGAATCAAGTGGGAAACGTTTGTATTCAGGATCATTTTAAACTGTTGTTTCCCCAGCGCTTTAACATCAGACTCATGGTGTGCAACGCTGCATGCAGCTACACAGTACACACCTAGATGTTTCTTTAACAGTGAATGTGAAAAATAAACTTAGCGTTAATCAACAGACAAACATTAATTTACATTAATTTTTACAGAACTACAGAACGTGCCTTCAGAAACTGCACCATATGAATGCAGATTGTATTGCATTTATTCACATTAAATAATTAGGAAGTGAACATTAAGTTGACAGTAATGTAGAAAAATGTTTATTTATAAGGCTTAATAGCTACAACCATGCCAATACTTTATACGTTGACAGCATCTCCTAAAAAGGAGTATTTTCAAAAACATTAATGAATTAAATGTTAGAGACATATGGAACTAAATTTTTCTCTTTCTTGTGCTGAACTGAGCTAAGGAAATGGATGTATGTAACTTTATAGTTACTACGAGAAAATTGAGAGAAGAATCCAGTCAAACATGAGCTGTTTAATAACGATGTTTTGTAGATATGTCTCAGTAGAATTTGCTTTGTAGCTGTAGTATATGATTACATTTCACTTACAGATATAATTGTTTTCCTCTTCACTATTACTTTGTGTTGGTAGGTCTAAACTGATCTACAATAATCTTTTTACAGAGATGTATCAATTTACAGTAGTTTTTCCTCCTGAAATTTGGACTTCACTGGTTATCTCCTTCAGAGCTAAAAATATATAGCTACTTTATGATGTATATTTGGGAATCAGCCCAGTCTGCAGCAAATAATAGGCGTACATAGCAATATATTTAATTTGATCATTCATTAGTCTAACATATCTGTTCCTGTTCATATCCTGCATCTAACACGAGGCAAGTGAATATTGTTTTTGTTCTGGGATTTCTTCAACTGTCAAGAGAGTTTTGCCCAACTAATTCCAAAAAAAAAGGATAAAAATGAAAATCAAGTGTCTCCATTTACAAAAGCTATAAGGAAAAAAAAATGCCACTTACTTCGTTATGCTAAACCAATTAAATCTAATTTTTCTTCTGTTTCCATACATAAGCAACAGCTGGACATGCCATCCATGGGTAGTTAATTGCTTCCAACTGCCTGTTAATGAAAGTGGTATCTCTTTAAACTAGAGATAAAGTACAATGTGAGCACATCAGAGCACATCAAGTCTTGCAACATGTTTAACACACTCCAATGTATGTGTTTCTTCAGTGGTTGAAGAGCAACACATCCCCTTGAAGTCCTGCTGAGACCTGGGCTAGGCTTACTGCAGCTTTGCAGTGATCACTGTTTCCATCAGACAGACAGCCCGTAGGGCATTCCACTGAGATTAACAGCATACTTAGGGTTTGCACCCCAGGGACAAGCAGGTCATACAAATGGCCCCCTTGCATCACTCCTCGCTGCCAAACACAGCCATCCTCTCCCAGCCCAGAGTCATTGCTTCCAAGAAGTGTTTCACCACTGGAGAAGGACCAATCCAAGCAACTTTTTTTTTTTACCAACTTTTAGCAGTAGTTGAGGTTTCATTAAAAAAAAAAAAAAAGTGAATTGTGAAATGGATAGTGGAATTGGTATCCTAAGCCTGATCAACCACTTCCTCCCTCACTGGATAAATTAGATGATTTTATTTTAGAAGAGAACATACATTGAGACCCTTGTACTAACTGAATTGTGTCTGATCTGGCTTGCTATAGAAATGAGTTTACATGATCCAGAAATGCCAAGGTAGCCGTGTCGCTCATAGTTAATAATATATGACATTTTTTTCCTTCTCTTCTTTCTTTTTGAAAAATTCATTATAAAGATTTCATGTAATCAGTGATTTTTTTCCATCTCCATTAGGGAGAAAATGAAAGATGTTTGAGTTAGGGCTGGGGGTGGGGCAGCACACGGAAACAGCTTTTATTGTTTACTCTTGAAGTTCAAAAGAAGTAGTGTGTGTGCCAAGCTTTTGTAAAAGCAAAGAATAAACAAACAGTTTTCAGTGAAAAATGAAAGAAATTGCAAGGGCTTTTAAAAAGGTACATACTTTTTTTGTAGGTTTAAGCCATTGAGTTAAAGCTTTTAGTCTCTTTATTCTGACATATTTTCCTTTATTTGAATTTTCAGGTTTCGTGCTCTGTATATATGTACAGGAGGATAATTTTTAAAACTGTACATATATAAAAGAGAGAAGAGGATACTTGATTCAACTTCTTGTGTAGGCTGATACAAAGTAGAAGTGGGCACATGGAAGACTTTGAAATTACACAGCTGTAAATTTGGAGTAAATGAAAAGAAAATTAGACGTAGAATAAAATCAAGGCATTCTAAGAACACCAGAAGAGGCCTGGTGATTCAGCCCTGTGGCTGACATAGCCCAGCATTGTCGCTGACGGTAGCACAGGAAACACTATTAGGTACAACATGCAAGCCTAGCAATTTCTACCATTGATATCCCTCATACTCCAGTGTCCAAAAGTGATGCACAAGGGATATTAGAACCTGTGTAGTTCCTGTAAGAGCAATTCACGGACGTGTTGCACTTCTAATCCTTTCCTGAACCTACTCATTCTGTCTGTCCTCCACAAGCTGCTGTGGAAGGAAGTTTCTGAAATCATTTCCTCTGTGCACAAAGAACTACTTTCTTTGATATGTTTTTAAATGACTCCTAGATTTTACTGAGTATTCCTTGTTCTCATATTGTTGAACAGATCCACATTCAGATTATCCACTAGTAATAACCTTCATCACGATTCTCCTCAGCTATCTGTCCAATTCCAGAATTCTTAGCCTGCAGTTGGTCCATATTCTTGATTACTTTAAATGCCTCCTATGTTTCTCTTCCAATTTCATGGCGTCTCTTGAAGCATGGAGAACAGAGTACTAAAACTGTAAGACCACACACATCTTTATATAGCAGAAAATTGTGTCCTCTGTCTTGTTCTAAAAACCTTTTCTAATGATGCCCAGTATTTTATTATTTTCTTTTATCTGCTGCTACATGCTGAGCTGATGTCTTGCCAGAGATGACTGCAGTATGGCTTTCCTGAGTTCTGTGCACTGAGTTCAGCACCATGGAGCACGGTTCACGTTATTATTTCCAGACACATCACCTTACATTTATCTACACTTAAGATCACATGTCACATTTGTGTTTTATCAGTTTTTAGAGGTCATTCTAAAAGTTCCATCAGCCAGTTGGCAATGACTTTGATCACACAGAAGAGCTTGATAAGACTTGGAGATTTCACTGGACACTCTCTTCTCCAGGTCATTGATGTAGATATTTAATAAAACCAGTGCCAGCATTTATCCCAGAGATCTCACTGCTGAAAGTAAAATTTCCATCCTGAAAAAACAAACAAAAGGCCATATCTTTTGCTTCCTGTACTTCAGCTGGTTTTCATCCCATAAAAGTTTTCTCAACACTTCTGGTAACTTGGTTTCTTTACTAGCCCTGTCAAAGGCTTTTTGAAAATTCAAATATATTGTGTCCTCTGAATCCTCTTAATCCATGTGCTTTCTGAAATCTTCAGCTCTAGCAGGTGAGAGAGACAGAATTTCATGTTATAGAAGTCATGCTGGTTCTAGACAATTTCTACCTCTGTGCTCGCTGATCTCACTCGTTATTATTGAGTCTAACCTCTTACCAGGAATAGAAGGATATGAGAACAGCTCAGGATTTCTCAAAGGCTCAATGAAAGATCTGTGAAGTTTTTTTGTAAATCATGTCATGCACATGCTCTTTGTAATATGTCTGTAGAATGCAGCTTTTTAATATCATAGGCATTATTTATTATTACAAATTCATTAAGAATGGAAGTTTTCTACTTGCCAGTTTTCATATCCTGCCTGTGAACTATCAATTATTCAATAAACCCTGAAGGAAGAAATTGGAATAAAAAGATATGGACATGGAAGGACTATGATTGTGCATGGTGCTTCCTCTGTGCACTCGAGGTCTTCAGCAGAACCTAGTCCTTCTGTCTGGTACAAGAACTTTGCCCTGGGTAAACTCTGGTAGCCCTCATTTCTAGAAAGGCGTGGTAGCATATTGGCTTCAGCTTGATCAATTTCGTCCTATTTTTTTCTGTTATGAGAACCTGAATAAAGAATAGAAAATTTTGTATACAAGTCAGTATTCCTGGTTTTTACCATTAGAGCCTACAGAGCTTTTGCCTTGACACTTCAAACACCAAGATCAGTCTTTTTCCATTAGCACAAGCAGCAAGACAAATGTCTGGTCTTCCCTATTCAAGACTCTGAAATGCTGCTCGTCTCAATTCTTCACTTAAGCCAAAGAACGTGATCAATATTTTGGTAGTTTGCATGTGCCTATTATGAAAGTATTAAATACATTACATATGCACAATAAAAATATACTCACTCTATAAATTCTATTCTGTGTACACATATAAACCATTGCAATTTAGTTATTTACTGTGTACTACAAGAGCTATAAAATGCCACTTTCTAAGAACACAACTGAGGCTTAAGTCAGCATTTTTATGATATCATCTGTACTGGGAAAACATTAAAGGCTCAATATTTAATAAACATAATAAACATCCCCATGAAACAAATTGTTCATAAACTACCTGTTTAATTTTTCAGGGTTCCTGAACCACATATTTTCTTATTAGTTGTGAGCCTGCTGGGTTGCAGGATAGATAGGGCCTGTCAGGGATAGAATATAATGTAGCGGTTTTATGAATTATTTCTGTGAGGAAAAGCCTATTACAGCTGACAAGAGGATGATGATATTAGCCCATCATCATTCAGATGGCACCACCCTTCCCCCTTTCATCCATCAGACCTCTTGTATGGAGGCTGAAAGCCATACAGTCTTTGCATAGCCAACACAAAGACAAATACTGCTCTTTTTCTGCGTCCATGAAACATTTAGTATTTCATTTTGAATCATGGCAGATGACAGTAACAAATGGCCTAATGAATCTCCCTTATTGCCCCTTGTGAATCTGAAGATGAGCTAAGAGTAAAATCTCTTGTTTCTTTTTTTGGACATGCTCATTTGGGATTGAAAAGCTTTTGCTGCACTTTAATAGTGTTCTGTTACTGAAAATTGGTCCAGTAAACAAACAAGCAACTTGCAGACCACACCACTATAGACCATTTTTCACCCTGCACATGGCAAGTATTATTTGGGGGAAAGTACTTCAACCAACTTTGGCACAATTATTTAATACAATGTACTTATGTAAAAAAGCTATATAAAAACAAAAATAAAACCACATAAGGAAATTCTATATAAGAAAACAATAGTAGCACATAAGTGGGCATAGTAATACACCAGCGAACTGCAGACCTGTTTTTTCACCTTTCTGTTTTTAATAGCTATACACTAATGAAGTCTGCAGTTGACTGCAGGAATGTGGCATTGTCCGTGTTAATGTATAAGATCTGATAACGTAAACAATTCTTTAAAAATGGTAGTCACTAAAAAATCATTACTGATGATCTTTCTCATCTTACTGCCACTCCCACCCAGCCTACAAACTGAATGCAGTTATGCAGCTTTCATCAAAACCTCCATTTGCCCACACAGGAATTTTTAAAGGCAGAAATCAGCATTGTGGCTAGAAATGGTTCATTGAGCACAGCAGGATACAGTACTCCTGCCACCAGGCTTTGATCTCCTTTGCCCAGTTCCATACAACTCCAGTACCTCAGCACTGCTGCCCCTGTACCTGCAGCATGAATGGATTCCACACTCACGACACCAGGCCCACCCTGAGGTCTCCGACTGTGCCTGACCCCACACCAGAAATAGAAGTGCATTCTTCCAGCATACTTCAGACTCCTTTCAGTGGAAACCTGGATAGACATGTACAGAGGGAGCTGTCCTGTTCTGCAATAATGCTCAGTGATTTGGATGATGAGGAAGCTAGGACTATGGACTGCATCTATCCTGCAGCATGGACACAGGAAGCCTTATGCTCACTGGCCATGTTTATGCTTTGTTCTGGCCCTGAGATGTTCTACTGTTCAGTACATGCAGACATAACATGACTGGTCATGGGGGGGCAACCTCTTTGCTTCATTCTTAAGAGCTGCCATATCCATTTCATGGATATATACAATGATGGCGAGTCACATTTGCTCCCTTTTACTTCAGAATGTCTTCCCTTCTATTTATCTCACTTTTTTTTCCCTTTTATCTGATTACTTCTATCTCCAGAACATTATGATTCATTGAGCTTTGTCCTTTTGTAATGTCTCCCTTGACTCCCTTTCAAACAACAAACAAGTTTTGCTTTCTTGAAGAACACAGCAGCAGAACGACAAAGGCTCCTTTTCATTAATTATGAAAACTTTGTGAAGGTAATTCAGCAAAATGTGCTTGTTTTGTTTTGCCAGGGTCACTAACAAAAATGTCTTGCTTTATGTATGAAACTTTTTCCACCGATCTGTATCTACTGTAGGCATGTGCATTTTTGACATGACAGATCATAATGGCTCTTTTAGAGCCATTACAGTTACCAAGTAAATCCTTCTTAGTTCAAGTACATATAATTGATTCCCGTAGACTGTAATAGCTCCAAAACCAAGGCAATACCCTTACCAAACATAAAAGCAATGGCAGGACTAATACATAATAGCACTCACTTTTTACCACCATGGTACTAGAAAATGATGCAGTGCTAAAAACATGCCTTTTTTTATTTGCTGATTTTTTGGCACATTACAAGGGCAATAATTCCATGGTATTACCATGGTATCATTCCTGCATACTACTGGTAAAGCTATAAATCCTCGGGTATCACAGCATTCATCTCAGTATCCGTGTAGAAAACAAATTAAGAGCTTGTCCATTCAATTTTTATGCATACTAATATTCCTATACAGCTGAGTGGGAGAAGTGCATGAATAAGGCTTTTTTTTTCCCTCGTAAATTAAGAATACAGAATAAAAGCAAAAAAACAAAACAAAACAAAACAAGAAAAACAACCCAAGCAACTTACCACAAGTTACAGTGCGATAGTAATTTAGGCAGCATTTGGTACACTTTAAACTCCAGTAAAAAGGAGAAGAACCTTAGGTATGCTCTGCAGCCCTCTCCTGTAGCTGCAGATTTGTATTGCTCTGGAAGAATTTTGAAAAATCCTTTCCCAAGCATTTTGGTAAGCAGTGGAAATACAGGTTCAGTAAACAATGTGGCAACATGCATCCCTGCCCTCCTACTGCATAAGGGTATGCTCATGAACACAGATGGCAAATGACCATAAAAAGAAGGAGAACACCAAATGATAGATTGACAAGAAGAGCCTTTTTCTTCTCTCGTGTTCAGAGGATAGGTAGAGTACAACAAGAACCTCCTCCTCTCTCTCTTTCTTTTTTTTTTTTACTTTTGAAAAAAAAAAAAGAGTTTTAAACTTTTTTGTTGTTGTTGTTCTGAAAGAGTTTATATTACAATAGAAAAAGGCGCTGTAGGCTTCAAGGAGATAATGTACCTCTGTAAAGAAGTCTCAGTGGAGATCATAGAAATTTCACAACTCCCATATGTTAATAATGTCTTTGAATATAAAATCCAAATTAAAAACTGGGGCTGAATAAAATACTTTTGTTAAAAGTAACATTTTGAAATGCTGTCAGTAACTATCATAAATATTTGAGAAGTTAATATTTTAATCTTCAACTATAGCTCTGAAAACATTTTTAGTGACAGACAGAGCTTCATTAATAGAGTTCTGTATGTCTAATTGCTTTAGGCAAAGTGGGTTGCATTATTTTGACACATGACATGCAATTAGTACATGGTCACACGGCTAAAGGAAGATTTTACACCTTTTTTCCTTCTACATTCAGAGCAGATAATTAGCATATTTTTTCTGCTTAGAATAATCATCAGAGCCTTAGATCAGAAATTGCCTAATGAGGTAAAATTCCAGTTGTTGATATTAATACATGTGACATTTTTTTTCAGTTGTAAAAGTAAACCTACTGCTGCCATTTCATTTACTCTTTCCAGCATGTTCTTAAGATGCAGTTATGTTTTTCTTAGTGTGAAGCTGTTGAGTAATCATTTCTTTTGAAAAGAGAAAGATGAATGGTGTTTTAATATTTCAGGACATTAGCTTGATGTTGATATTTTAAGAAGGTTAAATTTGCTTATAACCTGCAGCCATTCCAGGTAGATTTCTGTTGTCTTAACATAAAATGTAAACCACAATCACAATATATGTGCTCCTTGCTTATGAACATTTTTCATATATTATACAAAAAAAGAAAATTCACTTTGCTCAGTTATAAGGCCAACTCCATAGGCTGTGCTTAATGCACCTATAATGGAAGTATCTTTTTGCATAAAAACATATTTTGAATATTTTGTGTTGAAGAAATAATGAAGATTTATTACAAATAAGCTGATGTAAGAAAATATACTGTGAATACATTTATAAGCCTCTTCCCAGAAAAGAGATTTTGAAAATTTGAAAAAAAGAATTGCATCAGGTATTTTTTAACAGATTTTTTTCTTGCATTCAGAGCAAATGCACATCACCACATTTTTGCTTAATTTCTAAGGAACACATTTGTGTGGGACAAAGGAAGTGCTCTTAATTTTCATTTCTTCCTCCCTATTCAGTTAAAATTTCTCTTAAAAATTTCAGTGGTATGAGGTCTTGTTGCTCTATCCATTTTTCTGGATGTTAGTTATGTAAGTATGGATACACAGTATAGGACATACAGGGATATTTTTCAGAACTACATCAAACACTCAATGCTACTTATAAGAAGGGGCAGAGCTAAGCATGAATAGAACAGAGATTTTAAATTATTTTTTACTTTTCACATCCTGCAATTCATTTAAGTACAGATGACAAACAAAACATGGAAATTACTTTTGCCTCATTCCAAGCATTTGATATTTACTACAATTTGAACAGCAGTAGAGTTAGCAGTTAACATTTACAGAAAATAAAAAAGGCAGAGACATTTACCATTGTTGGTTGGTTTGTTTGTTTTTTTCCCCACAAATTGTGGGGTGAATGTATTAAAAACAAGCTTGCTAATTCCTCATGAAGGATGAGTTTGTAATTATACTGACCTGGCTACTTCACAGACATCACAGAAGACCATTCTGTTTCGAGTATTGATGTTATTTACATCCCAGATTCTTTTTTTTCCCTGTAATTTGGGTTTTATTATTAAGTTAATTAAAAATTAGCAAGATTAATGTAATCAAACTCTTTTCTTTCAGCATAGCCGTCCTTGGCTTTTGTTTCCTATGGCTATTTGCCATGAGAGCAGAGATTCTTTTAACTTCCTTTATTATACTTTCCAACTTCTTCCTACATGATTTTACCTCTTCTTAAGCGATGAGCAACTGCTGTTTTAAAGAATTCTGACAACTTGCTAGTCTACCTTGCAAGACCTCTGTAAAAACACAAACAAACAAACAAAAACCCTGCCACTAAAAAGAAAATGAAAACAATACCCACTTCAGATCAGCATGTACATGTGATGAGGACCAGTGAAGAAAGATACAAGTTTATGTTTAAACGAAAAACGAGAGATACTATTGAAAGGAATGTAACAAGCCAAAACACTAAAGCAAAACGTTTGTCAGCAACTGGAAAGCAGAAGAAAGTCTTTTCTGTCATCAGCTTCACTTCCCCTTTTTAACTTATTTCCAGAGAATAATGCTGAGGTCAAAGTAAAACAAGTATCATGCTTTTGCCTGGGACAGAGATAATTTTCTTCATAGTGGCTGGTATGATGGCATGTTTTGAATTCTGGAGAAAAACAGTGTTGATAGCACACTGATGTAATTGCTGTTGAGCAGTACTGCATGGAGCCAAGGATGTTTCAGCTTCTCATACTGCCCTGCCAGTGAGGGAGGACTGAGTGGGCACAAGAAGCTGGGGGGAGAGAACCAAGAGAGCTGATCCAGACTGTCAAAGGGATGTCCCACACCATACGGTGTCTTGCTGAACAACAAAACCAGGGGATTTGGCCAGGGGAGGGCTGCTACTGATCAGGGACTAGCTGGGCTTTGGTCAGTGGGTGGCAAGCAATTGCATGGCACGTCACTTGTTTTGTATATATATTTTTGATATTTCCCCTTCCTTTTCTATCCTATTAAACTGTCTTCTCAACCCAAAAGTTTTACCTTTTTCTGTTAGGAAAACCGTTAGGGAGCAGTGAACGAGTGGATGTGCTGTGCTGAGTTACCTGCCGGGTGTTAAACCACTACAAAACAGAAGATGATGAGATTATATGTAGTCAAAGTATATTGGTGGCTACAGAACATAATGGTAGGGGTGAAACCTCCACCTTTGACTCAAGAGCTGCTTGCTCTTGTGACTGCCAGACATGTGGAAGATATGTTCCTCTAAGATATAACTTTATATATGCAGTTACTTTTACTCTTCCCTTATCTTCTGATCATTCATCAGGGTAGATGGGTAGGTACTCCAATCCAATCTGACTGATATCCATAAAATAGTCTATTAAAAATGTTTAGAGATTAATTTTAAAGTCTTAATCACAGTTGGTAAGCTTTACATAAGGACATTTCTGTTCTGAACATATGGCATGTAGGATTAGTTTATTTACATTTACATTATTTACTTTGCCATAAGGTAGTCATGCACCACTGGTGCTGCACGTTGGATAAAAGAGAGCTCAGGGAGCTCATGTTGCTGATAGGTAGCTATAGCAATGGCTGAGCATCTTCCACTGCCTTTTGAGTTATGTTGTGCTGCTGCCCAAAAATTTGTGCTGATAAAAGAGGAAAAAAAAAGGTTTTCTAAGCTACATTTATGGTTGCAGTGAGATTGTGACAGTGAAGTTTAGGGGCAAGATACAGTAACTCAGCTAAAGTCAAAAAGAAGCCAAATGTCCACAGCTTATGTAACACTGCCACAACTACTACATCATACTATAACAATGAAGATCAAATTGGGAAAAAGTAATATGCAAGAAATCAGGAACACCAAAGAGGGTGTCTTTGACATTTTTGTTTAAGAATACATTCACTGATCTTATTCATTATGTAAAGGCTAGAGAGACTAAATAAAACAGATTAGAAATTCACAGGGCTAAGCCCAGACAGAGAAAGATCCTCACAAATAAATATTACTGTAAATTCTCAAAATTGCCTGAAATTAAAATGAATACATACCAAAAAGGTTTATTTCAACCAGGTACACGTTTAAAAATATCTATCTCATCACTATGTTTTACATGGTATTCAACCAGGACCATGATATAAGTAGGTAGGGTTTCTTTCTATAGTGTTGATTCAGATCCATTATTTCTTCATTCTCTTATTATTATCACTGGTACCAGTAGGTAGATATTTGAAATTAGAGCTAAGCAAATAATTGAATGTTTTGGTTCACTGACATGATTGAACAAACTGGAAGTGGGGGAGGGAATGATCATTTTAGATTGACTAGCAAGAGTTGTTTATTTCTGGCTCTTCTGATCCGTGGACCAAGCAGGAGAAAAATTGCGTAATTCTCAGGTTGTGTAGTTGTTTTGTTTTTTTTTAAAACGTATGAAAAATAACTGACATAGAAATATAAAATATTTCTTTAAACATTTAAATTTTTTTTTTCATTTTTTCCCATTTTGTTGCTGGATGAAACTGTCCTCCAAATTTGGCATCACTTTTACAAGCATTTTACAAGCATTTTACAAGGACTTTTTTAGTACAAATCTTTATTTTTTATTGAATGCAATAATTTACCAGAAATGTTTGTTGGGTTCTCCTTGAAATATCACTGGATTAATGGCATGCAGATGATTAATTTGAAATCACATAGCAATCATTTCATGCCTCTCTTATTCTTAAGCTCCTTGCTTATCCTAGGAAGAATACAGGGATGCCGTCTGGACAGGCGGAGATGGGATCAGGAAAGCCAAGGTGCAGATAGACCTGAACTTGGTGAGGGATGTGAAAGATAAGAAGGGATTCTACAGGTATCTTGGTCAGAAGAGACAGAGGAGGCAAAGGAGAGTGTACCTCCTCTGATAAATAAGGGAGAACCAGCTTGAACGTATGTGGAGAAGGCTGAGGTACTCAGTGAGTTCTTTGCTGCAGTCTTCCCTGGCTGTCAGACTTCCCACATCTCTCATGTCCCTGAACCTCTAGGTGAGTATAAGAGCAGAGAAAATCAGGGACTGCCTCATGAGACTGAATGCATACAAGTCTGTGGGGCCAGATGACATGCATTTCAGAAGAAGCTGGCTGATTTTGTTACTAAGACACTCTCTGTTATATTTGAAAAATCATGGCTGTCAGGTGATGTCCCTGATGACTGGGAAAAGGGAAACATCACTCCTGTTTTTGTAAAATAGAGAAAGGAAAACCCAGGGAACTGCAGGCCAATGAGCCTCACCTCTGTGCCTGGAAAGATTATGGAACAGATCCTTCTGGAAGCTGTGTTAAGGCACATATGAAATGAGGACATGATCCAGGACAGCCAGGGTGGCTTCACGGAGGGCAGATCATGCCTAATCACTCTGGTGGCCTTCTACAATGAAGTGATGGCATTGGTGGGCAAAAGAAGGGCAACTGGTGTCATCTACTTGTACTTCTGCAAGGTTTTTGACATGCTCCTGCATCACATCCTTATCTCTGAATTGAAGAGTCACATCCCTGGAACATGTTAGAGTGGCTCTGGGAACTGCAATAATATTTCCTTCGTATTCTGTGCCGCAGTTCCAGAAGGCATGTAGCAGAGAAGTATCATTGAACATATGGAAGGCATTATACCTGTACTATGACCCTTTTGGTCAACTATATCTGGCAGAAAAAAGCAATGCTGAATCTTAGTTTTTTGTTATCACATATAAACACTTCTCAGAAATACGATCAGGCTATGTTTAATGTACTTGCATATTTTAGCCTTTTGAGTAGAAAATTAGGTGTGGGGGGAAATAGTGCAGATGCTTTTCTGATTTTCTAGCTTTGATGACTTTTTTCCTTGACATCATTCATTTTAGGGTCACCACATGAATTCCTGTGCTCCCAGATTAATGCACAGGCTGTTACTCCATTACTGGTGTGGAAAAACTTCTTTCAGTACAAGCTAGAACTTCATTTCAGGAAAAAATTCACAGGACTCTGAGACCAAAATTAATCAGATTACTTTATCATACATTGCTTTCTGTATATGGTCTCTTAAAATATAAACAGCAATACAAAAAAAAATTCCCTTCCAGTACTTGTATTGTTGCTCAGAAAACTTTCTACATGTGTTTGGTAAAGACAAAATTAAACATTCATCTGAATACACTGTCTCTCAGCTGCCTCACTGATTAAGCTGTTCAGCAGAAAGATTTCTGCAGTATCTATTATAACATGCATATGCCACTTTATTCTTTTAAGCTCCCATGGTTTATCCCAGATTATCATCTTGGTTTCTTTCTTCATCTTGATTGTTTTTTGAATTTATCTTTCCCTTATCTTTTATTATGAGATTGCAGCTTCTTTCTCAGTCTCTTCTACACAACCTGAACAACCCTATTTTACAATATTGGATTGCAAATTTTTACTGAAAATGATTCTTATGAAGCAAGGTCAACTTCCATGTACTTATGAATTAGGCAATATTATTTGCCTCAGAGTATTATTTGATGCCTACATCCTGTTGCAGACCCATACAACAAGAAGGATGCAAAGATACTTACTAGGCAAGGGCTCAGAAAAACAGAGACTTGTATAGTAAGATGTGAATTGAAGCACTCTCATAGAATTTTACAAGAGCCACAGTATTATTGTGCTATACAAATAGATGAACTAAATGTAAATAGGTGCATACTGGTGGACTCCAACTAACATTCAGGAGAGATCAATGGTAACTTAAGATGTATACATACCAGCAAAGCAAGTGTCGTTTGGCAGAATACACTGGTATATTAAAATAAATAAATAAATAAATAAGATTAAACAATCTGGGGGATATACAAACAGAAAAAAAAAGGCATAACATCATTAAAGAGAAATGAAATGTTTATACTAGTTCTTTCATGAGTTTGAATGTTAAAAAATCAATCAGCGGTATGATTATAATTTCAGTTTCTTGTACCATGTTTTGATTCTGATCTGCCACAATTGTTAAATGAAATTAGGTTGCAGTTACCTCAACCAGAAACACAAAAAGGTTATGATTTTTTGTTTCAAAAGTCAGAACTTATAGCTAAAGGGCCTATTTTTCTCTGAAAGAGCACATATAACACTAATTAAGGGTAATGGAAATGACATGCATCCACTAAGGGGAAAATGTAAAATTTCATTAAAATATTTGTTAGTAGTAATAGCAGCTATTAAGGAATAAAATCTCAATTTCACAGAACTAGGTCGTGGCTGACTTTTTGTAAAAGTACTTCTTAACCTAGCTGGAAAAAAAAAAAAAAGTCTTTTTAATAGCAGTAAGAAAAGTGAAAAAAATGTACATTTCACCCACAAATAAATATAGTGTATTGTAGATAGTGTAAGCTGGAAAAAACGTTTCTGAAAGGTAAAATATATTTCAGTGTGCTGCTCATCAAAACAGATACATTATTATAGCACATTCAGTCCCCCTGTCTTGGGCTTCAAAATTTAGTATTTTTCATCTCTGTATGATACAGTATTCATTAGTATAATTAATTAGTAGGATAAAAATCATAAAAATATTTTTAATAATTCAGTTTGTCTTAAAAGCTTAACTGCTTGCTCAAAGCATCAGTTAAAAAATTTTCTGCATTCAGTTTTTAATTTTACTGTACTTGTCACTTGGAGAAATATCAATGCTTGAAGCAAGAAAATTTCAGCTCATTTTTAGTGCTTATTTTGTAATACACACCTTGTTTCAAGGATGAATGTGAAACACTTTGTAACTAGGCACTTGAGAAGTTTTTGAAATACAGCATTTCAGTAAGTAAAAACTTTTCTTATAACCTATATTTAAATTATTTACTTCGATCGTTTGGGAAACTAGCCGTAATTGTGATGACTATTTAATTAAGGCTTCTGCAGAACTTGACAACAATGCTAATAAAGGAAATGAGGAGATATAAGTAGTTGATCTTAATTGGAAGAGATGACATTATTTACAAGAATAAATGATGGTAGATTATCTCACATTCGTAATTATCAGTGATGGGCCTACTTCAAAAGATGTTGTGGTTCTTATCTGCTTTAGCTGAGTCCCCAAGATATACGTATTTATTCAGACTTTATGTGTCTATCTGAATTGTAAATGTACCAATTTTTCTTACAGGAAGCAGCTGAGTTACCTCGTGGACCTGAATGTGTCTGTGACAGAACAAGAAAAACCTTTTATATTTGCCATCCAAGCAGTCTCTCCCCCTTTTCATCTTTCAGAGCTGTGAGCTCTAGCCTTACAGCTTCCCAGTGAAGAATATATTTGATTATCTGGAGCAAACTATGCCTGGCTGCTCGATAGGAATACACTGAGCATCCACATCCTCTGAAACCATATGTCTGCACCTTGCCAGGTGGAGCTCCATGTGTCTTTGGGAGTACTGATATCTCTCTGTCTCCCAGACCTGGCTGACAAGCCTAGTACATCAAGAACAGTGCCTTATAGTTCCTGGCATCCAATTATCTCCTCTATAGCTCTGCCAAATCTGAACAGAGGTCCGGGAGATGCCATTGAGTCAGTATTTGCAAAATGAGCTATTTCAGTTGTACTTTCAGATTCAGGAGAAAAGAAACATATGTGGTTATTTTTTAATTCACAAGCACAATCTTTATGCTGTGTGTTTAAAATGGTCCTGAAAATGCATGTAATAAAACAAATAGTAGTCTTATCTAGGCACTAGCTGAAACTGCTGCGCAGTGAGAAGCATGTGTCTCAGTCTGTGTCTCTCTCTTTTTCCCAACAAAGAGCTTACAAGATCCTTTAAGAGTTGACTGCTCTTAGCAGGGCACTTTGGGGTAATTAAGATTTTTGGAGTGCCATCATTTCCCATCATGTTCTGGTATAGCTTGGCAAATCTTGTTTTGTGAAAGGCTTTGTGCCAGCAGGGTAGAGGCACCCTAGAACTGAATACTATCACTGTTTGTGGACTACTTGGGGGTATTACAGGAAAAATGAATGAAGCAATTTGAATTTTCATATTTTGGGGTGGATACTGCACTCCCCATGCTGTTTCTCTGAAAATAAAGCTTACATTGATCAGTAGGTACTGTAAAGGGAATCCAAAAATAACATTGGGAACATATTTTCTGCTTGGAAAGGATATGACTCTTCTCCTTAGGACATCTATATTCTCTGCAGTGAATCACGGCAGCAGATCAAGAGCAAATGCCTTTACTCTTCTTTAGTCTCACTGATGACTTTGGTAATACTGAAACTGTTTCAGGAAATCTCTGGTGATTTTCTCACTGAAACTTCTTACATCAGGATAACTTCATCATTTTGTCTTCTTTCAATCTCAGTTGTTCACCTCTTGCTTGATGGCATGCAAAGACCTGGAGGAGTGATAGTAGCAGTGCTGATGTTTGATAACTAGTGACATAGTAGCAGTGAACTGTGGCAAGTCTATTACAAAGAAAGAAGTAACATTCCCCTCCCTCTACTAATTTTTCCCTTCTTATCTATCACTTTATGAATTGCATATAGAGAATTTTGATTTGTACTGAGGATCTCCTGCATCTAACAAAAATAGGGCATCTAGAATAATACTGTCTCCAATAGAGGAAGACATTGCAGCTGAAATTAAGGTTCATTTGCTACCTTGACTTGGCTTATGACCACGTTTTTTAAAAAAAAATCCTCAGAAAAATTGTCCTTGCAAGGAAGTAACAAAAGAAAAGGTTGCACTTCAGCCTATATCTGCCTAGAAGCATTTTCTTAGACTCTTGTTTCAAATAAATAGCAAGCGAAATGCTTTGTGAATGACAATCAAGCCAGTTAGTTTTAATCCTAACAAATATGGGTATAAAGCAAGATCATTTTTTAAAAGAGTGATGGATCCATGGACATTGCTCTCTCTCATCTTCCTTATTAGACTATCTCTTCCTTGGTTCTTAGGAGTCAGTTGATTTCCATCCAAGGAATTTGTATGCCTCCCGTATGTGCATTTTTCTGCGGATTGCATTGTTTTCCAAACAGCTTATCACATGCTATTTATCATGGGAGTGACTTTGATAACTTTGTGTGGGCTCCAGAGACCCTCTCTTCTGATGATTAAATCGTGGTGCCTATTTCATTACCTCATATTCATCATGAATAACTTCATCCATCAATTATTGCACAACTATTTTCATATAATGTAATAATGATATGGACTTTCCACACCATCCAAAACACAGTGTATAGCAAACAAACCTGCCATCAGCTTAATATGAAAATGAAATTGAAAGAGCAGAACAGTCAACAGCTGTGGCATCCATAAATGCACAATCAGTAGTTACATTGTTGTGAGAAATGACACACTTTCTTCCACAACCAGCAATACTATATAGTGTATTATACAGGAACAAGACAAATCAAAAAGGTGCAGTATGCAACAGCATTAAATGCTACAGCCATTTGCCTGTTATGAATGAAAATCTTCTAAATCTTGTATTGCAAGTAGTTACTTCATTATTTTAGATAAACAGTCATTAAAATAGAAATTTGCTATAGCGGAAATGCTAAGTTAACGGCTTGAAACAGTGATTAAGCACCTGGTAGGAAGGCAGGGCCAACCCAGGGGAGCTCAGGTGCAAGCAATGCACCTGAGTAGTCACTGGAAGACCTCATTTAAGGGTTGGCAGTAGAGGCAAGGGTTTCTTGCTAGAGATCCCTGCCTACCTGAGGCATTCCAAGGGTAAGCAGCTTTTTTTCCTTTCTTTCTGTGTCTGTGGCTGTTGCTTTTGGGCTTATCCTTACTTGATGCAGCCTAGGACTTTGCTACCCCACTATTATTGCTGTGCTTTCCATCACATTATAGCATTACATTTTTATATTTTCATATTTTTATATTTATTTATATTATATTTATATAATATTTTTATATTTATATAATATTTTTATATTTATATAATATTTTTATATTTATATAATATTTTTATATTTATTATATTTATATTCATATTACATTTGCAAAACTACTTTTATAGGGCTTCAATTCTTTTTGTCATGCGAGTTTTTGTCTACCAGTTCTGAGTTAAGAAACAATTTAGGTATAATTTCACAGAATCACAAAAATTCTGGCTTGACACAGACTGTTAGCAATACCTAAGCTGTTCTTCTAGTGTGTGTAAGTATACTTATACAAATGTTTATCTAAACTATGTTCTAAATCTCCAAGTGACCTGTCCTAATTAAACTATTTTTGATGCAAAAACTGTCTTCCAAAAATATTTTGCTTATAACTCCAAATTTGCAGATTAGTTCTTTATTTTCTTATGCAAGATTTCTTTACAGATCTTCTTTTCCTCACAGTGTCCCATTTTCTTGCCACTTTCTTGAGTTTCTACCCTACCTTTATGTTTCTTCCCTATCTTTAACCCTGTACAACTTGAAACAGAACATATTATTGTTGTTGCAAGCTCCCTAGTTTGTAGTAGTGAGCAATATTTACTTCTGGTCCTATATTCAACTACTTTACTGGTATGTTAGAGGACAACATTTGTTTTTTTTCTTTAATAGAACAATTCTGTTTGTCTACTACACAGTATGCCTATCACTTCGAGTTACTGTCCCATTTCCATTCATGCAGTCAGTTGGGGGTAGTAGGGAGATCTTCCCTACTTTGAAGTTATTCATATTGAATTATATTGTATTGATTTCAGAGTCTTCTTGCAATTTAGTGCTTTGAATTCTAACCATGTTTTCCAGAATATTTGAAATCCTCTTCAGCTTGGTGCCCTTTTCAAATTTTACAACACAGATTCTATTATTTCTTAATAAAATACAAACACTTGGTTAGCAGGATAGATGAAGAATGCAACTGATGATCACACCATTGTGTAGATCATAATTCCATTTTCCTTCAACAGTCTTTTAAAAGGAATTTAACACATACATATTCTTATGCTTACATATGCTGTCTTGGTTCTTGTAGCACCCTGCAATGAGCAGTCCGTGTCCAGAAGCCCTGAAAGTGTGTTTCATGCCTAAGGGGTTAAGTGTAATAGTACAGTGATGTTGAGCCAAGTGCCACTGCATCCATTAAAAACAGTATCTATATTTTAGTAGGTGATAGCAACGGACATAATGCTTGTCATTGATTTTATAGGTTGAGTTTGTATCATAATATATTGACATTGTACTTTTATACAAGACTTGCTTCAGGGTGTAGCTGCATTCAGCACTGAATAACAGGCTAATAAAAACTGTAGCAGAAACAGCTTTACGACCCTCCATTGACTTGTGTTTTACATTGTATTATCTTATTGCAGACATCTGAATTAAAGGTTAACAAACACTATTTAATGGGTTGTCTGAATGAATGTACAGTACATGAATACATGCCTAGCAATGTCTCTCAGTTATCACACTGTACTTACATTGTGATTTGGGTGAAGACAAGACTGTAAATGGGTGATGGCTCTTGACTGACTCTTTTTAGTAGTATGAAATAGCACATTTTGTTATATTTTCTCCAATTAAGTGCATATCTACCATTAAAGCAATCTGTCATCATTTTAACAATGTAATTAACTTCTACAGTGTCTCACAGGCGCTTTGTTCTTCCTTCAAAATTAGCAGCACATTTATATAGAAACTTCAAAATGCAAAATAGGGAAAACAAGTTTAAGAAGCCATCATCTGTAAATTACATAAATAATAAAAAAGTGGTTACTGAGGAAGTGTGACTGCTTTAAAAAGAAAAAGCACAAAGTACTTAATCTGCAGAAACTGTACAGCAATAAAAATGTACTAACCTATAAAAATATAAATTATTTTTCTCTCTCTGGTAATTATAAGGAAATATGGTTTACCATACAATAAAAATGTACTAACCCTATAAAAATATACTAAATTATTTGTCTATCTATAGTAATTATCAGGAAATATGGTTTACAATAGAACAAAATGTACTAACCCTGTAAAAATACACTAAATTATGTTTCTATCTATAGTGATTATTAGGAAATATGGTTTACAACTCCTAAAAGGAGCATTTTAAATATGATAAGGCTGGCTACACAACTACGGAATCAACCGAAAGACTGATCCTGTACTATTTTCTGCATATGTAAGCATAACTTACTTTAGATGTCTCTAGTAAACAGAGGAAGGGCTATTAAATGCCATGCTCAGCAATGAGTGTTTAAAAAAAAAGTGGCAAAGCATGAACAGATGATCTTTTTTTAATGGGTTATTTATTTCCTGGAAGTTTCACATACAAATTATAGTGATGTGTCAGGCTGATGAAGTATCAGCTCTAGAAGCTAGCTTTGTTAATACTGCGCTTTATTTTTCTAAATATAGTTAAGCTGTTATCCTTTTAAACCTGATTTCAAGCAATATAAATCAATAAATAACAGTAATACATCCATCTGCATTACGAATTCTTATCATTTTCAACTGAAAGGGGGAAAGACTACTTTCAGATATATTGCACTGTGCCCATAATGTGTATAGCCTATAGGAAATGTCAAGGGAAAATTTTTCAGAAGAATCCAAGTCATTTAGTAGCTTAAGTTCTACTTTCAGAAGTGACTTAGGACTAGAGCTTCAGAAGTATGAAGTCCATAAGTCCTTCATCATAGGTGTTTAATGCCTTTAAAAACCTGTAATATAGATAATAGCATAAATTTAGTACCTTTCAGTGAGGATTCTGTCACTTGCTTTTGCCACTTGAGACAATGACACATCAAATCTCAGGTCAGTTTTAGGAACTTAAGATATAATAGCTCTAGTTAGAATAGTAGCCAGCCTTTTGACTCAAGTGCTTCCTTGTGTTCTTATCAGTTTCTTTAAGCACTCTTATAATAAGGACTATGATACTTCCATTCCTCAATAAAATTTAATGTTGGACTCATTGCTACCAGGAAACTGGCAATGTTGCAGCACTTCAAATTATTTTTTCAATATAAATATTTGTCATCCTGTATATTCTGAATCTTTCATATCATACAGCAATATTCTTGAAAGCTCAGAACTCACAATATTATTGTTATATAAAATGCATATAATAGTCTTCTCCTTCCTTGTAATGATGATCTGATATGGTAAAAACATTGTGTTCTGTTAATCACAATCTGTAGATTTCCCAGGACACAGGGAGGAATTTATATTAAACAAAATTTTATAGGGTGCGTGTTAGACAGGGATAGATTTCTCATAACTCTGAGAAAAATAATTGTCTCCATCTTATTTTGTGTTGGATGGGGCATCCTTTCCTTATCCATGAATGCAATTGTACTTATTTCCTATCATTCATTTCAAACAAAGGAAATAAGAAACTCATCGGATGGAGGGAGCAATTAAGGAAGGTGTAAAACATTGAGGATTTGGGAATCCAGATCTGTCTCGCTCCATGGTAACAGAAGTAACAGATCAGTACTTCATATAAGGAAATTACCCTGGTCAGGACTGAAAATCTGGTGTCTGTTACATCTCCACCACTACGAAATCCTCTGGAGAGGAAAAGAAGAATAAGAATCCTTTGCTTAAATGCAATTTCTGTATAATAGAATGAATATCCTACTAAAAACACTCCTCAGTGTGAAGCTAGGGGAAACAGAATGGCCTTGTCAGTATCTTGACATAAACCCAGAAAATTCGAGGGGATGTGCCAGTAATTCTACAAGAGCCTATTCCTTGGCTTTTATCCAGCATGATCCTACAGAAGTTTTGACACCAGTCCAGCAAGACAGAAGGCCTGAGTCAGTTCTCCAGAGAGGCTTGTGCTTTGACATCATTGCAGTATTCAATATACTGATGAGCAGGTGACCTCAAGGACACATGACAAAGTCTGCTACTTCTAGAGGTGCTAGGCTAGAGACCTCAGGGAAGCTTATGCTTTCAAATCAGTATGGGAAGCTACTGCTTCTGACCCACTCACAACTTGGAAACAGACCAGAAGGTTACAGATTATAGGACTGCCTAGGGGGGTGGTGGAGTCACCGTTCCTAGAGGTATTTAAGAAACTTTTAGATATTGTAATAAGGGACATGGTTTTTAGTGGGGGAAATACTGAGGGTAGGTGGACGGTTGGGCTGGATGATCTGGGAGGACTTTTCCAAACTTGGTGATTCTATGACTTAAATTTTTGTAAAAATTGAAATGTTTGTTACATTTTTCCCTTCCTGATTTGTCATCTTTCAGGCAAATCAGGTTTAAAAAAAACTGAGCAAGTACGCCTTCACCAGCACTGAAGGGGAAAAGGAAACAGCTAAGTGTGGAAGCTGCTGAAGATAGTGTGGTAGATGTAGATAGAAAAAGGTGAAAGGAGTGTGCAGCAGTGATTAAAAAGGTTTCAGCAGATTGGGTAGACAGCAAGATTTGAGTGACTCAGAAAATTTCATAAAAAAAATCTCTTACCGTTACAACCATAATTAATTCTAGTGCCCATTGAAAAAGTAAGCGGTATGGCTGTTAGTTACCAACAGCTCCCTCTTATCCTGTTTTGTATTCAAACGAGAAGAAATTCTCTAAGAGCTGTTTCTTTCCTTGATTCAATTTTTAATGAAGTAATCTCCTTCTGTCTTATACATTAGTCCACTTTCAAGTGCTCTTACATTTAATGCATAGTATGTGCCCAAATTGAGAACCTTTATATATGCAATTCTCACATCATAAGTAATGTCAACTCTAGTGTGACATTACTAGATTCCCTCTAGTGTGAGGTAACTGGGAACATAAAACAACAAACAAAACAAAAACAAATTGTTTAGAATAATGCAGTGCTCTGCTTGGTTCTTTGGCTAACAGCAATAATCACTGGAAAAAACAAGTCTCCTACAATGGTCATAATTTAGGAAAGAATACAAGAGCAGTGCAAGCAGGCTGTGTTATTTCTTCAGTGTATACTCCTAACTTCCAGATATTTCACTCTAAGATAGTGTCACCTATCAAAAAGTACCAGAAGCTGAACTGAAAAGAAGGGCAGATCCATATGCTTACTTGGCCTGCTGTTCTTCCTGCATTTGTCTGTAAAATATGTGTGGTATTGTCTCAGTAGCATTACAGTGGTGGCTTTCAAAAAGTTATAGTAGAGCACAAAGTTGCATCTGTTAATACTAGAAAGGCATTCACATCTGTCTTTGACAATAACTGATTTGTGACAACTGGAAGAAATCAGCTGTTTCCTAAATGAGTGAAGAGAATAGCATAATTATAGAAAAATCTATGGGATGGTGCATATTTTTATTCTAATTATTTATTCTGCTATTAATTATATGCTTACAGCAGTATAAAAGAATAAATTTATATCCATTTATCTAGCTATGTGACTGAATTCACCTATGATAGATTGCCCTGTTGAGGATACAGTGTGACAGTCAATATTAAATGATATATGATGAACTTCAAATAACCAGACATCACACCCTATTGATTGACATGCCAAAAGTATGGCAGCTTAGAAATTATAGACAATGCAAATTGCTATCTTCCTGCAACTTCACTTAAGTATCATTCTGTTGATGTAATTAAACTGAAGTGGCATCTGAAATTTTTCAAACAAGCCATTGACTTTAAGGAATGTCCTACAGAGATTGTAAAAGAATTTTGCGGCCACATTTTGTAGCTTTTTATTCTCCAAAGATTGTTGAGTTTATCGAATCAGATCCTTTTTAATTTTTTTTGTTTTCTTTTCTTGGATTGTTCATTCTGTTGCTAAATATTCTAATATTGGTTAGATTTCAAATGATCAATATTGAAGTTTTACCTCAGTAGATTACTAAATGTTTTTCTAGTACATGAGTGAAATATCTGCTCTTTAAAATCCTTTCACAGATAATGGGAATGATTGATTGTATGCAGAGGGCAAAATGGCATAAAGGGATCTCTCTTATGCCTATTTTTTGTTGAAGATATTAAAGGAGAAACCTGCAGACTATCTTCTCCAAAGCTTCTGGAGTGGGAACGTACCATGGCCAAGGCCGAGGAAATGAGCTGTGTAATAAGCTGGGAATTTCTGAAGTTCTCCTACAGTATTCTACCCAGCATTACTTCCCCAGGTGTTTGGTGATGTTTCCCTTACAACTAAACCATTCAGCAACTAAACAGAACAAAGAACACAACACAGGAGTGCTTAAGTACAACTTTAATCCTGTTTCCCTGGGCGGTAACTTCAGTGCTGCAACTCTTCCCTTACAACTTCCTGTTATCCACATTCAGATCTAAAAACTGTCTTACTGCTGTTGGAAGTAATAAGAGAATTTTTAAGGAAACGGTATCATACATATAATGTGTTACTACTTAATGGAAAAACTAATAAGTCAGAAGCTTAGCCACTGTCTTTTATACACAACTGCCACCACCTAGGCAACACTCAGAAAGTAATGCCTCCCATTTATTTCCATGGAAACTACAACAGGTACCAAGAGCACAACAACACTGTTTGATAGAGCAAATTCTCAGGTACAAAACAGTATTCTTCAATACAGTCACCACCTTTAGCTCTGCATTTTCACCAGTGATGAATAAGAGCCTGCATGTCATGCTTGTAAAAGTCTGCATGGCCATCTGGAATGTGGCTTGTCTTTCACATTGTTGTCATCATTGCTGAAATACACCACCCACCACCTCACCATGTTGACACCCATTGTTTAGTCTCCATAAACATTCAGCAGGGGATGATGAATGCCAGTGGGTGCAATTTTTTCCACATGGAAGAATTCAGTGACATACCTTTGCTTTGTATGCACTTTCATGTCAGACACCATTTTGTCAGACTACTCCTCTGCTGTCATCTGTCACATGACAACAAAATATAACAGAATCTTGGCAGGAAGGTTCAGTCTCTACTGCCATTCAGCCAGCACTTGCCTTTTATATGAAGGGACAACATAATAAAACAGGAGGAATACAGGAGAAATACTTTTTTGAGATGTTGCCTTCTAGATCATATTATATCACAAAAAACATCTCTGCAACTACATAACAGCTACTACTTGAATCATAGAATCCTAGGATGGCCTGGGTTGAAAGGGACCTCAAAGATCATCGAGTCTCAACCCCCCTGCTAAGTACAGGGTCACCAGCCACTAGACCAGGCTGCCCAGAGCCACGTCCAGTCTGGCCTTCAATGCCTCCAGGGATGGGGCATCCACAACCTCCCTGGGTAACATGTTCCAGTGCATCACCACCTTCTGTGTGAAAAACTTCCTTCTAATATCTAACCTAAATCTCCCCTGTCTCAGCTTAAAACCATTCCCTCTTTTCCTATCGCTATCTACTCTCACAATCGATCCCCCTCCTGTTTATATGCTCCCTTCAAGTATTGGAAGGCCACAATGAGGTCTCCCCGGAGCCTTCTCTTCTCCAAACTAAACAAGCCCAGTTCCCTCAACCTTTCCTCATAGGAGAGGTGCTCCAGCCCTCTGATCATCTTGGTCACCCTCCTCTGAACTCTTTCCAAGAGCTCCACATCCTTCATGTGCTGGGGGCCTCAGGCCTGGACACAGTACTCCAGATGGGGCCTCACAAGAGCCGAGTAGAGGGGGACAACCACCTCCCTCTCCCTGCTGATCACTCCTCTTTTAATGCAGCCCAGAACATACTTGGTCCTCTGGGCCACCAGTGCACACTGCTGGCTCATGTCCAGCTTCTCGTCCACCAGGACCCCCAAGTCCCTCTCCACAGTGCTGCTTTCAAGTACTTCTTCCCCCAGGTTGTATAAATACCTGGGATTGCCCTGGCCCAAGTGCAGCACCCTACACTTGGCCTTGTTGAACCTCATTAGGTTCTCGTGGGCCCACTTGTCCAGCCTGTCCAGGTCCCTCTGGATGGCCTCCATTCTTTCCAATGTATGGACTGCACTGCTCAGCTTGGTGTCATCTGCAAACTTGCTGAGGGTGCACTCGATTCCATCGTCTATGTCATTGATAAAGACATTGAAGAGCACCGGTCCCAGGACTGAGCCTTGAGGGACACCACTCGTGACCGGCCTCCACCCTGACACAGAACCATTTATCACAACCCTTTGGCTGCGACCAGTCAACCAGTTCTTAACCCACCGAACAGTCCATCCTTCAAATCCATACCTCTCCAATTTAGAGAGAAGGATGTGATGAGGGACCCTGTCAAAGGCTTTGCAGAAGTCCAGGTAGATAACATCCATCGCCCTCCTCCCATCCACCAATGCCGTCACTTCATCGTAGAAGGCCACCAGATTGGTCAGGCAAGATCTGCCCTTGGTGAAGCCATGCTGGCTGTCTTGGATCACCTCCTTGTCACGTATGTGCCTTAACATGTCTTCTAGGAGGATCTGCTCCATGATCTTCCCAGGCACTTCTATTCAAAAAGGGGAAAAGAAGAAATAAAAAAGATTCAGATTCTTCCAAATTTAAAACAATTGTAATAATTTAGCAAATATATACAAAAATGTTTTGTATGTTTACTTTTTAATTATTACATAGTATATAAATTAAGTTGTAATTTACCAATCACAGAGTTAACTGCCCACATCACTGCACTGTGGAAGAGTTAAACCTTTTCTTTCTCGTTGTCTTCCTTCCATGAAGTCCATTCAGTATTTATATCTGAGGCTGATCTGCCCTTCAAGCTCACTGAGGTATCTGTCTACTGCAGTGTGTTTTGCTTCAAGCTTTTTTGTACATTTTTATAGTTTCCAGCATGTGTAAGACAAATATGTTCTTGTTTCCTCTACCTCACAATAAAAATTTAAAGCTTCGTCATACATCCTAATCATGTTATTACTGAACTGTCTTTGTCAACAAGAAGAATGTCTATGATAAGTATAAACATCTCATCTGAGAAAGAGTTAATTAATCAATAGATCCCTCTGACCTTTACTGGGATAAAATGGGGATTATTACGGGATGACTTTTTAAAAAAGTCTGTAGTCATGAAAGGAGTCCAAGTCTAGTGCAGTAGCGGGAAAGTTGAAGAGGGAACAGACTGAGGAGGAATGGAACAGAAATAGAAGTGCAGACTGAGTATGGGGTCAGATCTTCAGGGTGTAATTTTGCTATAGACTGAATATATGATTCAAAATGTCATAGGGTTCATGAAACCCTTCAGTTCTTGGGTAAAGCATAATTATATGTTGTTGGCAGAAAAGTTGAGGACCTTATTTATGTCAATAAAATATGTAATTTTACAGTTTTTATGAAAGACCACAAATTTGAAAGCGTGTGTACAAGCACCCTTTTTATAAGTTAATAATAGTGTGATTAACATAAACCTGAAGTTTTAAATTTCAGAATTCTCTCGCGAGAGCCTGCAGACATTGCAGTTAAAATCGGTAGTGATATCTTTTTAATTCACATTTTCTCCCATAAGTTTGTGAGTCTGTACAACAACAATTTTGTGTTTGATCCTTGTATAGGGATAGTCTGTTTGAATCCCAGCATCTTTAACAGACGACTTAATACAGTAATATTTAAAGCAAACAGAAATGATGTTGAGGTAATTCTCCAAGACTGTCCTTGGAGAAACCAACCGCTTTCTCCATTTCCTGTAAAGTTATGCCAGCTGCTTCTTGCTGAATGTAGTAAAAGGTATTCAGTTACTTAAGACATGCTATTCCATTACATGGTAGAGAAAAATGAAAAGGGAAACTATAGAAGTCCTTGTTTAAAAATCCCTCCTCAAGTATGTGGTCAGTGAAAACAAGCTGCCCAGATGTTAGTTTATACATAAGCATTATGAACACTCCTTTAGATGAATGGCATCTAGCCAGCACACCTGCCCCATGGGGAAAATACACATGCATAACTCAGTTAATTAAGGAAAAAGTATGTAAACTGTGTCAAAGAGGGAAAAAGGCAATGTGTAGTTGCCTAGAGCAGTCTGACCTTAAAGGCATCCCAAGGATTGATTAACGAAGAGGCCATCAAGCTGCTGTGTAAATACACCCTTTCCTTCGTTTTATCTACTATGGTGCTGATCTATTGGAGGATCTCTTCAGCAGCAAGAAACCGTCATTTCTGGAATGGACTAGTCGGTCCTGGGGCACGAGACAAAGCACACTGTATTTTCGAAATAGCAAACCTAGTATCTGCAAAGTGTAGTCTTGGTTTTTAAAACAGCTGATCTACTCCCAGGTAAAGTTGAAAGCGCTTTATTTTGTGGATAACTTATTTACTAAGAAATGCATTTTTGCAGCACATCTAGCCTGTATTGAAAAAAAACAGTTTTAGATATGAAAACAAAATTGTTCTGAGACATATTCACAGAGAAGGTCTTACCACTCTGATCATAAACTCCATGGTAAAATCATGCTCCTTCAAAGAGGGAGAGCCCTAGTCTGCTAACACCATCAGCTGATGCTGGCAGGTGTTCAGTCTCTGTTCTCCCCTAGCAGGACCTAACTAAGAACTCTTCTTGTTTTCAGTGGGAAGAGCAAATACAGACTGAGCAGAAGCAGGAATAGTTCTGTTGCCATCTTGCCCCCAGCTAAGGGCCCTGCTGGCTCGAGCAGTCTCCACTGGGTCTTGCTGACACATCAGCACCCTGTGCTCCTCCAGGCCTGCTGTCACACCCTGGCGCCACCCACAGGTTGGGTGCAGGTGGGCTCTGGGCAAAGTCAAGGAGATGGCGTATGGTGAGGTTGTGTGAGAAACTTCCAGCCTGTAAGCCTGACCACAAAAAAGGCACAGCTCCCAAAAGGTAGGGTGAAGCTTAAATTTCCACTTCTGGTCAGAAGAGAAAAATTAAAGCAGCTTTTTGGGGTGGGTTTTTCCTATGTAATCTGCGGGTAATATTAAACAACAGCAGCAAACTGTAAATGAGACACTGACTGAGGGAATCCAGTGTTGCAAATGGTGACTTTTGTGTTCCCTGTTGCGGTGGGACCAGAAAATAGAGTAGCACTGTCCCACGTCTGTACTTGGATGTGTCGGAAGAGGGAAACCAGCTACTTAGTCCACCTCTGATTATTTCTGTGGACTTTGGCTTTCGGTTGCTTGCTTTGGAGTTGAACAGAATCTTTTATTTTTTATTTTTACTCAAAGTTTAACTTTCCTATGGTGTGAAAATCTAATTACTCACTTTTCATTTCAGTCTAATCTCTTCTTACAGTCCTAGATAAAAAGAAATCTTCTCTCTGTAGAGTGGCCTAGTACTGGTACATTACACATGATGAGACAGATGCACTATTAATACAAACTGACATAGGTCCACTGAATTCAGTCTGGCTATTATAATTTACAATCATAGAGGATATGATCAAGTATCACTGTTCCCAGAAAAAAAATGAATAATTCTATAATCTCAGTGAGAAACAGTGAGAAACTAGTTTAGTCTGAAACTTTTAATTCATGTGTTACTGCACTTTGCTGAGGACCAGATTCAGAAACTGTACTGTGGGATGAAAAATTGCGGTCTCTCTTGCTTAATAATGGCCTATATTGAAAGCCTTGATTAAAACATTGCTTATAGTTTATGTGAAAGGTGAGAAGGTGAGAACCAAATGTTGCAGCTGGCAGCTATCTCTTTGAAAAAAACATGGCAAATCTAATGAGTCAAGTTGTTAGTAAGGTCTCTCAAATCTATGCCAGCCTACAAATAACTGTCCTGTAGATTTTTGAGAGAATATCTTAGTTTATTTCCAAAATGTTCCAATTGGTGAAGCATTCTCAGTTTAATTATAAAATATATGTATTTGGTCTACCTAGCTGTTACTAGTTGCCAGATCTCTTTCAGCTGTATGACAACATTCCACCTCATCCCAGCAGGTATGATTCCATGCTGTCAGAGCGGCCATGGAAATTGCTGGCACCTAGGGGGGCAGGTAAATAAATACGCTTTCTTAATATATAACAGTTTTCCCAAGTAAACCCAGAGAAGAGGGAGACAGTAAACAACAGTGCTTGAAGGATTCTGAAGTGGGTACACTAAAAAACAAATCGCTATCATCAATTTATGTTCTGAACATCTTCCCCAGTATGCTGAGTCTAATGTATTTTCCAATTAATAATTCTTCTTCAATCATATTACTTATATATAACAACCAACACCCCAAAGACTGAAACAATAAGGACATCCATACAGAATCTGTAAAATTAGTGTTGCAGTTTTCAAGTATTGCGTTTTCACTATAGCATTTTCGGTTACCTTATATAGAATCAGTGGTTAGAGTAGCCATCAAGTTACGAAGAATAAGGATTGTAGGATGTCATGGTTTTATGATTTTTGTTATCAGTATTCCACATCATAACATCATGTAAAGCACTGGGAGTTAAAGAGTTAATGCTCCAGTTCTGTTGACTGCCGATTATCCCGGTACCTGGTTCTCGGAAGAGAAGAAGAACTACATACCCCAGAGGACTTTGTGTTCAGAGGAAAAGATAAAACTCCTTGCAAGTCATGAGACTCCCTCTTTTTCTCTGCCCGGCAGTGACTATGTGTTCCCCAGCCATCTTGCCTTCAGTTTTACAATAAGGCCTTCAGTTTTGGACACTCTCTCATTTTATTTGATTTATTAGCCTCAATTCCAATTATAATGTACTATATTGTGTTATCTTGCATTCCAATATCATAGTTAGTAAATTAACTTTTCTCCTCGGATCATTGCCTCTGTTCCGTTTTTAGGCCCATCTCCCATCTCCCTACCCCTCCCCTTTTTCCCCTTTCCCAGGGCATGGGTCCACAGGCCCCCTGCCCCATTAGTTACAGAATCAGGCCGAACTGGCCAGTAAACCATCGACACCCCCCCTGCTTCTCTTTTTCAGGCCTGTGGGCCTGCTGTCCCCCTGTCATGGACACAGATAGATCTAGAAATAACTCCGTGACATAGGGAAAAGTGAAATATTTAATAAACATAGCTGAAGAACATAACAAAAAAAAAAAACAAACCTGTTCTGAATATGAAGAATTGTTTGAAGAGCTTGAAAGTCTATTTGTTTTCCAAACTTAAATTCAGTGATTCTGGTAAAAGAAATTAACTCTTCCAATAAATTATGCCTCATTAGTTTTGAAACTCTTCAGCCATTTTGGACTGCCTATAAATTCACAGTATTATGTTGTCTTAAATATATTGTGTCCTAACAGCTCTGTGTTCTGGATTGTGACATCAAAGTAGTATCAACTGAGCAAATATTTAATCAAGAGTGAATTATGGGTAGAGATTGTGAGTGGAAAAATAATGAAGGAGTTCTCATAACCAATGGTAACTGTGGAAGTATTTCCAATGTTTAAACTTCTTCAGTATTAGCGAATCTTTATTTTCTTAAAAATACTTCATTTTTAAGAAAACATGTATTCATTTGTTAAAAAGCATCATTTTTTATGTGTCTTTCTTGGTGTGTTGTACTTTATCAATACTACAATGGTAGATTTATTCTTTTTTTGTATTTGTTTGTGGAGATAGTCTGGAATATACAGAAAATATAAGTGATCTAACTATTGCAAGTTGAACATGAAGTGGAGCTTCCAAGTTGCTGAATTTAATGAGGAGAAACTGTAGCTGAGGAGAAAGACTGATGAACAAGGATACTGTACAGTGCTTTGGAGATACAGCTGGTGCTAAGGTATTTATCTATATACAAGCTTCCATCATGAAAATCCTTGATGTTGTACCTTTGGTTGCATATAACTGTCTGTATTCCTTTTTCTGAAAAAAAAAAAAAAAAAATACAACTTCTGAATGTACGATAGGTCTTAGGAACATTGCTAATCTAATTTTGCATGTCATATATATCCATTGTGGTTTCATTAGCCATACTAATTGACAGTATGATAGAGATTAAAATGTTGTCAATGTTGCCCATTATTTCTTCATGTGGTTGAGAAGGAAGCAAAAAAGAAAAATGTGTGGCTGCCATTGTAAAACAAGAAACAGTCACAGTCAGCTCAAAAGTATGAAATGGCAAAATAAAAAAAATTGGGGTAGGAAAGAAAAACAGTTTCAGTTTGAAGTTGGCTTGCTTTTCTCAGTGTTGTAATACTGTTTACAAAAGACTAGTGATGTGCTTCTAATAGTAAAGTAACACAGCAGTGCACATTCTTTTGAAAATGACAGGATCATTTATGCTCTTCTCATGTCAGATAACAAGCTCATAGCATGACCACTATTGATAAAGCACAGAATGGCTGAGATTGGCAGAGACCTCCGGAGGTCATCTTGCCCAGCCCCTGCTCAAACAGGGACTCCAGAGCAGGTTATCAGTGACAGCCCCTGAAGGTCTCCAAGGAGGGAGACTCTACAGCCTCTCTGGGTAACGTACAGATGCATTGCAGTTTCCTTATTTTCAAATCTCTGCAAATACAGTTGAGCTTTCTGAAAGTTTAATGAGAATGAGGTCCTAAATGCTCTCTTCTGAGAACCAGGTACTCAGAAAAATTGACAATCCACAAAACTGGAGCATTAACTCTTTAACTCCCAATGCCCTACATGATGTTATGATGTGGAATACCAGTAACAAAAATCATAAAACCATGACAAGAACACAGGAAAAGTCACTGACCACACTCTAAAGGAATTAATTTTAATGAGATTTAATATATAAATGAGTTTCTTGAACAGTGTCTGAAACCTAATTTTTGTTTAGCAATTATGAACTACAGATTTGAGCAAGATAAACTATATCGTTAGAGAGACGAAGATGAATTCTCCATTTTAAGTCTTCTGTCTCCCTGTTATAACCTTAGATTTGGAATTGTGAAAATTTGACATAAATTATGATGATTTATGAATCAAATGACCTTGCTGTTGGGATAGTTTTTTTCAGTACTCTTGGGCCTTTGGCATGTTTGAGTTTGGCATATGGCATGTAACTTAATAGCAGCCTATTAGGAAAACTGTGAGGCAGTACAATGCTAAATATAGAATAAATTAGTAAAAATTTGTGCCCTAGGTTTTAGTTATTATGATATTATTTCTAGGATCATGACAATATTGTATAACTTCTTTTGTCAGTGGTAGATACTACGACATTGAAATGAGCGTGTAAATATTAAAACATCATGCTTTTTGGGCTGGGAGGCTGTTGTCATGCAAAGCAGATGAACAGAGAAATTGGTGCTATGGGGACTGAAGTAACAAATCTGCTTTTCAAGCCAGTTTCATTTAAACTCCATTTTCTTTTATGTTGGTCTTTGTTTTCAGTGTTAACATCACACAATCTTTTGTGTTAAAATCTATCTTGTTAGCTCTATTAACCTTCAGGCAAAGCTCCACAAAGTAGAGTTGAAAGTGCTGAGCACTAGAGCACATCAGTGTATTAGCTGAGGACAAGTTGCTTATGGGGAGGATGGCACTGGCTCGTAAGTAGTGCAGAGGGGCTGAACCACCCCTGCCTGCTCCCTTCAGGCATGCAGCTCTGCTGCTGTAGTCCTACTGTATATTTTCTTCAATCCTTGCCCTTCGTTCCCAGCTGCTGGGGATGATGGGGATGGATTCACAAATCAGGAGGGAGGGAGACAAGGAGAGTACAAGCTTCTTGTGCTCCCTATTATTTTCCCTCTCTTGAGAATGTCTCACTGGGAACACGTGTACTTGTTAAGGGCTCTCATAACTGTTAACGGATTTGCTCTGATACATGTTCTGGTAGCAGTACTGCATTATGTTCAACATGCCAACTCAGCGGTCTAAAAGAGTTTTCAGTCCTCTGCATCACACAATTTCTTTTACTGTCAGTAAGAAACTGTTCAAAAGGTATTGATGGAGTCCACCACCAAAGGTGATATGATATAGAAAGTTGCCACCACAAGCTGATGCAGGTTTTATAGCAAACTCTGTTTCTCAAATGCTGTATTGTTTAAACTCTGGTGACAGTGACTGAAACTGGTGGATTGCCTTCTGGTAATATTTGTATTGGACAACATGACAAGTCGAATTACTGCTGTATAACAAATTCTACATTCTACCACAGCTTTTAGAAAATTGTTTTTGTCAGCTAAGAAAATATTGATTGAGTTAAAAATATATTTAAAGTCAGGCAGTGAGACAGACTGGTGAAAGGTTAGGTACAGTGTATTTTCCCAGAATCACCCCTTAAATTCTTCAGTGATCAACGCTAAAACTATGATGCCTCCTCAACTTTCATGTAATCATCTTTAATTACAGAATATATGCTTTGAGATATTTAGTTTTGGTTATGTGAAAGAGCACAAATGAATACATCTTCTTACTGAATTAAAATTATGCAAGTGAAACTTATTTGTCCTTCTAAGCTAAAGGTCTGGCACAAGTGAACGGCACAGATAGGCTGTTTATTTGGACTTTGCATTGAGTGCAACAGTTCTCTCTCTGCTTAGTAAAGGATTCATAGATAGGAGCCTTCATGAAGCCAGCAAGATATTTTCTGTTTGGTTATCTCTTTAGAGCATTCTGTGGGCCATGACACACATAAAAAATACATTTGTATTACAGAATGACACAAATTTTTCTTGTACTACGAGCAGAATTCCTTCAGACCTTGGCATTTAGGTCCTGCAGACTCTTGTATAGTTTCTGAAAAAACTATCTTCCTGTTGTAAAGAAAATTTTGTGGATAATTCCAGGGATCAAAATCATTCTATTTTACATCAGTCTTTCATTGCTTCATTTGCTTTTTCTGTATGGCCTGATAGTGCATTTGTGGAAAGCTGAAAACTATTAAATTTCATGGGAGCAATGGATCTGCAAGTACTTCTGGACTGATGCTTCACTGCTTTTTGAAGATTTTCCTGCATCTTTGCCCCTCCTTTAGGATTCTCAGAGGTTTCTGAAATTGCACGTATACAGAATGTGAGCTATAGAACAGTTTGAACAATTTTTCACTTGATTTCACCAGCTAGAAATGTATTTAGTTGCATATTCCAGCCCCAGATTTCTTCTTTCTTCAACAATATGATAATATCAGGATATCAGTGTAAATACACATGCAATTGTCAGTTAACCTTATGCTATTATTTTCAGAGTGCCTGCGGCACTGTATCAGTACTGTCAGAGAAAAAATACCACAGAACAAGGTATTTCCACATTCTTTTCCATGAGCCAAGACACAAAATGGGCTCATTACCAACATGGGGTTGTCTGCAGTTCAATATTAATATCTATTATATTAATATCAGCTATCCGAAAAGCACAGCGTATTTGTGTAGTTCAGAAAAATGTAAACATGTGCTGCCAAAATAAGTAAGACATTTTATTTCTTTTTAATCAGGCATTAAGAATTTTTGTGTGAAACTGCTCAGAAAGTCTTTGGAATATGTTCAGTGTTGGTGTAAGCAGTTGCAACCGTTATTGGATTCAGAAAAATTGCAGCTGCTTATTGCAGTTGAAAGTGCAGCCCAAGAGTTTCTTAAAATCTTCAGACAGCATGTTAGTATAATGAGTCTGAGGACAGGAAACCCCCATTTCCAGTTCTAGCTCTGCTGTGAACATACAGAAAGGACTTGAAATTCTTTATGACACTTAACTAATGTGGCTAAATGTATCCTTACTGTAGCTCATGGACGAAGTTGGCCTTCTGTGTCAGCTTTGCCACCTATACATGGTGATGATTATAGACACTTACCTCTCAGGGTTGTTGTCAGGATTCATTAGTTAATGTCTGCGTGGTGCCTTGAAAATGTTAAATGCCACATACTACAAAGCAAATTATAATTGGAAAGGTATAAAAAGACCATTTTTGGTACCTTCTTTTATTTATATACCTAACTGTTGATAGTAGCTATTTCTCATGTGCCCGAGAGAGGAATAGTATACAAGGTCTTATACATGAAGACCAATTCTCTTTTCATAGAAGAATGACCTAAAAAGTTATTCATGGGATGTCTTTCTATTTGAAGTTCTTATGGTAAATTTTGAAGTAGACAAGATTGAATACAGATGATTATTATCATATCAATTACCATTGATATGATATTTCTTGAATATCTCTTAAAAATGTCATTACACATCAGTAGCATATTTTTTTCATTGATGTATGTTCTCAAACCATGGGTGGAATTTTTATACATTTCAATGTCCCTCATGACATAATCATGCCTGATAAAATGTGTTCATATTGTAGACACAGACAGAATCTCTTAGTCTTTAAATGCAGTGGACACAAATGCAAGATATTCATTTTTTTTAGACATAGACAGAATCTCTTAGTCTTTAAATGCAGTGGACACAAATGCAAGATATTCATTTTCATGGTAAACAGTGGTGTTCAGGTTAGTTCTTAACATTTACACAGTACTGTAGGTCTCATATTTTTTGAAGACAAATCATTATTTTACATCCTTATGTGTGGTACGTAACAGAGATCAGATATTCTATCAAAAAAGAAACTTCTTGTAGTTGAATAGTTCTCTAGTCATTTAGCACTGTTCCATGAAGTCAGTAATGTCACACCAACACAGTGAGTGTAACCCTTTATGATTTACATTAGTTCTTTTCACAATAGTATCATATAAAAATGTGAATACCTTCTGTAGCAGCAGGATTTTCTTTATCTGTCTAGGTTTAATTTATTAGAATCATAGCATCCTTGGAATTGGAAGGGACCTTTAAGTGTCACCTAGTCCAACACCCATGTAATGAACAGGGACATCCACAGCTAGATCATGGTGGCCCAGGGCCTGATCCAGCCTCACCTTGGAAATATCCAGGGGTGGAGCATCCACCACATCTCTGGTCAGCCTGTTCCAGTGCCTCACCACCCTCACTGTAAAAGACTTTTTCCTTATATCCAACCTAAATCTACCCTCCTTAAGCTTGAAGCCATTTCCCCTTGTTCTATCACCACAGACCCTGCTAAAGAGTCGGTCCCCTTCTTTCCTGTAGCTCCCCCTTAGATATTGAAAGGCCGCTATCAGGTCACCTCAGAGCCTTCTCTTCTCCAGGCTGAACAGCCCCAGCACTTTCAGCCTGTCTTCGTAGGATAGGTGTTCCATCCCTTGGATCATTTTTGTGGCGCTCCTCTGGACATGCTCCAACAGGTCTATGTCTCTCCTGTACTGAGGACTCCACATCTGGACGCAGTGCTCCAGGTGAGGCCTCACCAGCACAGAGTAAAGGGGCGGGATCACCTCCCTCGCCCTACTGGCCCTGCTTCTTTTGATGCAGCCCAGGATACAACTGGCTTTCTGAGCTGAGGGCACTTTGGTGGCTCATGTCCAGCTTCCCATCTACCAGTACCCCCAGGTCTTTTTTGGCAGGACTGCACTCAATCCTTTCATCCCCCAGCTTGTATTGGTAGTGAGGGTTGCCTTGACCCAGATGCAAGATCTTGCATTTGGATTTGTTGCACCTTGTGAGGTTCTCTTGGGTCTGCTGCTCAAGCCTGTCTAGGTCCCTCTGGATGGCATCCCGTTCCTCTGGTATGTCAGCTGCGCCCCACAGATTGATGACATCAGCAAACTAGCTGAGGGTGCACTTGACCCCATTGTCAGTGTCACTGATGAAGAAATTAAAGAGTATCAGTCCCAGCACTGATCACTGTGGGACACCAGTCGTCACTGATCTCCATGCAGATGTCAAGCCATTGACCACCACACTCTGGACTCAATCCTGCAACCAGTTCTTTGTCCACTGAATGGGCCATCCATCAAATCCATATCTTTCCAATTTGGAGAGAAGGATGTGGTGGGGCACCATGTCAAAGGTGTTACTGAAGTCCAGATAGATGGCATCAGTGGCTCTTCCCTTGTCCACTGACACAGTGACACGATAATAAAAGGCCACTAGGTTGGTCGAGCAGTATTTGCCTTTGGTGAAGCCATACTGGTTCTCCTGTATCACCTCCCTGCCTTCTATGTACCTTAACATAGCTTCCTGTTTTAATGGTCAGAGTGCAATTTCTTCTCTACTACTTAAAGCTTATCATGATCAGTATGAGAAAACTTTCATGTCTCTGTGATAACATAACTTTGACTCTCTGAGCACACTCAACTATGAATAGAAATACCCACCTGTCAGTCAGTCAAAGTAGTTTAAAATACCTGTGCTGCAAAAGCCTATGTGTCATTACAGATTTAGCAGTACGAGCAATGTTCTCTTTGTCAAACAATGAAGCAATATGACTAATTAACACTCACTAGGGAACCTGAAATAATGATCTCTCTCTCTTTCTCTTCCTAGAGCCAATTATCCCAAATATTCAGATTAGCTACCTACTATTTCTCTGAAATAAATGTCTTGCTTTCTTTCTCTTTTTAATTTAAGGCATTATGTACCATGTAGCATCATGTTATAGGATGTTATGTCACATCCTGACAGCTTACAACTAGGGATATGCTGAATTTATTGGGTAGTTAATACCTGCCTGAATTAACAAGATAACCAACTTTTCAGGAAAAGGAAATCTGGGAAATATTTGCAGTACTTCTACAATATCTGTAGGGAGAATTTACCTGATTGATTTAATCAGCTGTAGTATTTCATTATTGCTTCCACTAAGGTAATGTTTAAGTACACATCTTCATTTACGCATATATTAAAGTTACCTAACAGGTATGATCTGTTTGTACAAATATCTACAATGCATATAAATATACACAATGATTTAACATTGTAACATAAAACTATGAAGTCCTTGATCAAGAGGATATTTCCAAGAATAACATTCTGATCAAATGTACAAAGTTCGTAAACGCTAAGGCCACTCATGAAAGTCGTCCATCTCTCTGTGGCATGGTAACATTGAAGCATTACACAGAACCTTTCTCATTCTGTTTTGCTATTTATCCTCACACAGCTGATGCGAGAATCCAGAAAAGCAAGCATGTGAATTCCATTCCCAAGAACTTAACCTTGGGCACCAGGATCTTGTAAAAAGTAGAACAGTGTAAGCTATGAGGGCTGGTAGAGTTGATTAACATCATTCTTACAGACCTAAGTAACATAGTTGAATAGGAAATTGGATTTTGTAAAGTAGGACTTGAAATATTAAAAAAGCACTAAAACAGAAAATATTTCAAATGACATGCCTTTCCAGGAATTCAGATGCTTGTACTGAGACTACAGCTGAAGGTCCTTTCCTGAAGATAGAATTGAGTACTCTAGCTTACAGAAGTGGAACAGGGAGTAGGCACTCTTTTTATTTTTTTCCATGAATGAGATGAAAGAGAGGTAGGTGTGCTGCTTGTGATGCCTAGTAATTCTAGTTGGCTAGTTATGGGATTCCTGTTCAGCTGAAAGTAAGTTGTACCAGGGAATTCAAAATGTTTCTCAGCTGTCCTGAGATTGCTGTAATGAGGTGGGTATTTTAGGATATCTATGTTGTCTCTCCCTATTGACTGAAAGTTGAACCTGGAACTTCTCTAAGCAGAACAGCTTCAGTTGGAGAATGGGAAGCATATCTCAGAACAAAAGGAAATCTTATGATTGGATACTGTCTTAGCACACAGGTAACATACATTTGCTTCCTCTTGCATGTAAAGAAATCAATGTTTTTTCACCTCTTAGGTTAGTGTTTTGCTACTAGAATGATGTAGTGTTTAAGAATAAGTAGCTGGATAAATAAGAAGCCCTAATATCTCTGTTCAGGTAATGTATAATCTGTTAAATTCCTTAATGACCCAGGTGGAGGAATATCAGCCTTCTGGTTGAAAATCAATAGTATAAAGATAAGATGCTGAGGTCTGCAGAGATGCAATAGCACTGCAGCTACTTTAAAAACCTTTAATATATGGTATATCAATAGGAAACTCAATGCTAGAGCTAGGTTACATCTGAGCAGAGGTTTGTCACTGGAACCTTTCCATGAGTACAGAAGTTCTAATTAAGTTGTATTGGTATCCAAAATCTACTTAGGTGTTGAAGTGTAGTCTGGCACAGTGAGTCCCAGTGCTGAGACTACTGAAAACTTAACGAACTTTTTTTAACCTTAGTTTGGAATACCAAGGTGCGTTTTTGTGCATGTTTATAAGTATCTTAAGTGTGGGAGTCAAAGGGGCATGGCCAACCTCTTCTGCAGTCTGTGGGGACAGGACAAGGGGAAATGGCAATAAACTTGAGTGTAGGAAGTTCTGCATCAATGTGCAAATGAACTTCTTCACAGTGAGGGTGACAGAGCACTGGAACAGGTTGCTCAGGGGGGTTGTGGGTTCTTCTTCTCTGGAGATATTCAAGACCTGCTTGGATGGCTGCCTGTGCAGCATGCTGTAGGGAGCCTGCTTTGCAGGGGGGTTGGGCTTGATGCTCTCTAGAGGTCCTTTCCAACCCCTACAATTCTGTGATTTTTGACTGTGCAGATACTTCACAGAAGACATGCTCAAATGTGAGACTACTTTCTTGCTTTTGTTTTCACCCTGCTGTTGTAACTCGGTGTTTATACATGTCAGAAGCAAACTTCTGACTGTTTCTTTCAGAGTAGCAGGAGCATGCACTTGTTTGTGAAAGGGACATTGAACATTTATTGTGGTAATGCTCCCTAATAAAAACTATTTATGATTTCTAAATGAAGATTTTTTTGTTTAATATGTAGTGATATAAAAATTTGTTTTAAAAACACAATCTGGTAAGTCTTGCAAATTTCCTTTAGGAAGTAATAGGTTGACATTTTCCTTTTTAACCAACAATGTTGAGAAACACCTGTCTGTCTTTGCAGTTCTTAAAAGATAAGGAAACTTGGTTCTTAAAATGGTTGTGGACCAGTCTATAGTGCAAGTTAATTTGAACCTAATGATCAGGTCTAACTTCTAAGTCATTTTCTTCTATCTCTTCTATAGCTTGGGGAAAGATCAGACTTGATTCCCAAATCAGACTTCTCTAATATTAAATAAGTTAGTTGACAAGCAAAATTATTTTTTTTCCATACTGTACTTAAAGGGTTGATACACAAACACATTTGAAAGTGCACTGTAAAGGTTTTGAAACCTTCTGTTTAAGGTAAGTTCTAGTTTTCAGTGGTAAGATTGGTGCATAGCAAATGATGTCAGGCGACGTGATCTGATGCACCACAGTCTCTTAGGCAAGTACTCATTTCAGACGTGAAATATCTGAACTCAGAAACATTCTTATTTCTACTGCTGTTCTTGAATTACTGTAGTACTAATACTCTACATATTTAAACTTTACTGTTTCTACTAAGACTGAAATCTTTCACTAGGCCAGAACTTGGCAGAAGCAGTCTCAGCCAGTGTGTGGAACTGCTAGGTAAGGATATAGAGAGAGATTTATTTTTGCAGTGTACATATTACAACATGCAGTAAGCATAGATCAAGCCTTGCCAGTCTGATGTGATTAGGTGGATTAGTGAGAATTAAATGGCTGAGGCTTGAGCATTTGTGTGCTAAATACAAAAATAGTCCCTGCGTCAATCTTTGAAAACAACATATGTGGACAATCTTTCTTTTTTGTCTACTTGTGGCTGAGAATAGCTGAGATTGACAGAGGCAGTGGCATTGGAGTGACATAAGGCTGTCAAGTGGGAAGTCAGTTTAAGACAAAAAACAGGGAAGCTTCTATTTCACTTGACTGGAATGTACACTGTATCTTGAAGGCGAGAATGTGCTTTATTCTCAGTGTTTAGAGATTAATTCAGAGGTAGAAAGTGCTTTTAAGTTTCTCTGGATGTCAAATTGATATCAGTTTTATAATAAAACAACACAAGGTATTGTCCTTTAATTTGAGTGGAATTAAAATCCTTTATTTTTATTTCTCTTATTTGAAAGATTGAGTCCACTGACATCATTTGAGATAGCAGCATAAACCAGTTTGTGGAACCTAAACTGCTGGCACTGATGGGCTGCCAGTGGCTTTTATTACTTGCGTTTCACAACATGAATCTTTCAGCAGCTGCTCATCGTGTTCAGAGATTTCTGGCTAGCACAGTATCAGAATTGCAAGACATTGTAATATATATTTTATTACATGTTTATTGAATTTTGAATATTTTCTGTCTCCCATCTCTTTCTACAACAAAACAAGGATTCTTAACTTTTTTTTTTGCATATTGTGCTTCATAGAAAGCTGTTTGTTGACTGGCATTGTAAATGGAATACTGATTTGTTGCAGCTTCCATCCCTTGCTAGTGCTCCTGCTGCTCTCCTCCTCTATCTTTAGAAACTTCCTTTTTAGATACTGAAAACATGATAAAAAGACAGAAATGTACTTAGATTATTCTTTCTTTTGCTTTGAGCTCCATCATATGCCCCATATTAGTGAGTAATGTGATAAATTGCACAGTATTGAGACTGAAAAAAAAGTATTTACAGGAATTGGAAATAGAGCTCTACAATTAATTTTCAGTGCCTTTTAAACTAATAGTTCTGTAGAACTTCCTGAGGGTTTCTAGGATTCAGCAGACTCCGCATTTTTGGTCAGAGCTGTGTGGAGTTTGGCTAGCTTGTTGGCCACACAATTACAAATTGATTTAAGAGCAACCTCTTAGGCCTACTGCTATGTGTGCACAAGAGCTTGCTGAACCATGTCACTGTATCCAATGAGAAAATACTTGCAACTCCATGGAAGTACAGAAGAGATTTTCTTAATCAAGTACTGGAGGTTAACGTACAAAATAGCATAAGATGGCTTCAGTGTCTTTTATGTGTAATGCTGCTCAGTGCTCCCAAAAGCGTTTGCTGTCTTTAGTTTTCTACTTGACTGTCGTTGCTGACTAACTAGACAAATATGTGTTTTATTAGTTGTGATGGAGCTTATTTTACTGAGCATCAGAATGGTAAAAGCCAGAGAGTAAAAGCGTCTCAGAAGTAGCATATGAAATACGTGTGGAAATAATATTTCTGAGTTCGTTGTATGCTGATCTCCCTGAGTTCTTCTTGAACTCCTTGACTAAAAGAACCAGCTTTTAGAACCATGACTCATTCAGATAGGAGTTGCTCACTAAAGTCATAAGTAATTAAGTATGAACAAAGAAGAGTAAAACAGGCAGAGTCTTATGCAATTTAAAAAGAACTCTTTTACATTTTAATTTGAAAAGCTGTTACTAAAAATGTTACTGCCAGTGAAACTTTCTAGTATAATACCTCTGAGACTGCAACATTTTCCTGTGATAGTCCAATTGCTGCTGTATGGGAAATTGTTTTGAAACAGGTGTTCGCTGTCCTTTTCTTGTTACTATGCTTGCTACCAGGGAACAGCAGAGTGTAGGTCAATCAAACTATTGTTCTTCTAGTCTGAAAGAGAAATAGCTGCTTCTAGTAATGATAATTTTAGAAAAGAGCACTGTGGTTTAGAAAAAAATGTATCGGTGCTTTGCAGTCCAACTAAATTTCAGATGACTGAGCCTAGTTGAGAGGACATCATTTTTGGTGAGCAGTTTGCAGAGCTGTGTCAATTTTTGGGCTGGTTCTTCTTTTGGTACTACCTTTTAGTATTGGCTTTCTAGCAGAAACATTTTCAGTTTCGTTGTTGGTTTTTTTTGTAGAATTCCTGTGGTCTGTTAGGAGTAATAGTGTGTGCTGCAACTGAAGCTGATGCATGTCTTAAAAGCCTATTGTGAATTGAAAACAATTCATTTTCTTCCACATCCTACAGCATGTGGCAGACTGATTGCACACATGTGGACCCCTAGAATTGGAGAGCTCTTGAGTTAGGAGGATCAGGTGCTCCCACTGCTGGCTCTAGTTAGCACAAAGCAGAGAGAGGAGAAGAAGGGGAGGAAAAGAAAAAGAGAAAAATCAGTGCTGATTACAGCTATTGTTGAACTGAGTCCCTGTTTCTGCTATCCCTGCTGCTGTGATTATAATGTTTACCCCTGCAACTTTTCTGGTTCAGCAGAGTTAGTGCTATGACAGTCTAGGGCAAACTTCCCTTTTTGGCTCACGCTCCTTGAGGTGTCGCTTTGGACTTGTTATGACACTTACAAATCTGAGTCTTTTGTTTTACTTTTCTGTGCAAAATGGTATAAGCATTCTGACAGAGTTTATGCTGCACATTGTCACTCTATGGAGTTTACTGCTTTTGGAGGTCATTGAATCAAACAGTTTAGCTGTATTATGTTTTATGGGATGAGTGCATGTATTTTTCAAGACTCAATAAGAGTAATGAGATCAGATGCATCAGGATACCAGTTTATCACCAACCTAGAGGAGTAAAGAAAGATTCCTCTAATAGATACTATGATATAATTTGAGGACTAGAAGCTAAAGATGGTCACTCTTAACTAGATAATGTATTGGTCGTAGCAGGATACAAGAGATCGCAGATAGAAAAGATATGTGCTGGAGCACTGATTTGCATACATGGTTTCTGCTTATGTTCATAATTAAGTGTGGAGAGTTGTAATTTTTGTTATTGCAATTGCGTGTTGACTACTGCCACGTCAATACAAAAATGGTTTAAAGAAAACTGCATGCAGTAGAGAAGATGGAGAGACAAAGTCCTGCATGATTTCAAGTTTTAGGTGATTTATCTTGCTGAAGACTGCATACTTAGTATAGGTAACCACTTCAGTTAGATTGATACAGTTGTTGTTTCAGAGCTTGTCCAAATAGCCTTTTATGTTGCAATCAAGTAATAGATGCAAGATTGACAAGTTACAAAGAAAAGGAGCTTTCAGTCAACAAACAGACTAAAATCCATTATTGTGGTGTGTACACTGTGTCCTGGACCTGTAAACACATCTTCATTGATCCCATAGAAAGATAAAAATATCTCCCCTTGTATAGTTCAATCAAGACCTTTTTCACAAAGGCAAAGTGCAAACAATATTGAAAAAGCAGAAAAAGACTGACATTACAGTCAAACAGCAAATAATGGTTGTGCTCAGGAAGCCTATCTATAACATTTCAAACTGCTGTCAGCTCAGGTGAAATGTATAACCTCTCTATTACAACCTTAAGAGAGATCAAAACACATGTACTCTACTTTCCCCTTACTGTCATACCCTTTTTTTTACCAACTGACCAAATCAATAAGAATCTTTTTTTCAATTTTGCATGTTTGTGGGTGTCTCAGGTGTGGGAAAAATCACTGATAAAAGGATCTGCTCATTGTATCCTTTATCCTCATTGTAATGTCTAGCAAAAATGTTGAAATATGCTTAGCTGTTTCATGTGATTGGACAAAAGCCTATAAGACATTGTACTTGTTATTGTTTCTATGTACTTAATCATCTTCATTACGTACAATTTTTGTATATGGTGCTGCAGTCAGAGTATTTTTATATAATTAATAAGACCCATTCAATTACTTTGTATATTTAGGGCTAGAGTTGAATTAGAACCAAGTTCAAAGCAAGTGCCCCACCCTGGTGAATGACTAGGTTAGCCACTCCTTTCGCTCCACATCTCAAAACCCAATTTAAATCCTTATTTGAAACCATAAGTGGAATTGAAATCTAAACTTTGGTCTAGATCAACAGGAGCAGTGAATTTTTTTTGCATATTGCACCACAAGAGGCTAATGGTTGTAAGGTTCTGCACAGATTAATTATGGTCCAAAAAATAGAAAATATTTACTTAAAATTAATATTGCTCATCTTGAACTGTGGTGTACATGGTATGAAACTCCTCTTCACTTTCTTGAGCACTGGAAAAGGTTCTTCATGTAATAAGTAACTACAGTAATTACAGCCTATGGCTAGGGTCTGTGAAACTATATCCTATGGGAGACTTGAGCAAATGCAAGGGGTTATAATATCTTTTGGAAATATTCTATGAATTGAAATGGAAAGAAATAGCCATTACTGGCTGAGATATGTCAGTAGGCTGTGATTACATGGCTTTATTAATCCTGTCAAGATATTCCAGGCACTATTTCTTCACTTGTGTAAGTCTGAGCAATTGTTAGAGAATCACAGAATGGATGAGGATTTGATCTGGCCCCTGCCCAAGCAGGGCTACCCAGTGCAGGTTGTACAGCACTATGTATTTTTTTTTAAGATATCTGAAGTTGGAGATACATGCATGTCCACTTTGGGCAACCTGTTCCAATGTTCAGTCATCCTCACAGTTTTAAAAAAAAAAAAAAAAAAGGTTCCTAACTTTCAGAATGACCTTCCTGTGTTGCAGTGTGTGCCCATTCCATCTTGTCCTGTCACTGGGTATCACTCAGTCATTATCTTCTTGTCTTATTGGTGTTTGCTTTCTACCTAGAAGAAGTAGTATTGGAAATCTTGCAAGACAAGATTCAGTTGTTGAAGGAAACTTCAGAATAACATCAAGGGTGAAATCCTGGTGATTCTGAGGGTAATGAGATTGTTGCCAAGACTTCAGTAGGGCTAAAAAGCTTTGTTTCACCAGATCAGTTCTCAGTGTTTACACAACAGCTGCCTGGCTCACAAGAATGAGAATGTTGTGACTCTAGATTAAATTTTGAATGTCCAAATATTTAACTTCCTTCCAGTAGTGCAAAATATAATAATTATTTTGTAGGGTGATTGTAAATATTAGATAAAATAAAAATATTCTAATGAAAATAATGTTAGGTAGAATTTAATAAGAAAATGATAGTGTGCATTACGTGATACAGCTGTTTAGGGTGAGAGGGAGAGTGTGAGAAAGGGAGTTAGCATTAAATAGACAGAAAGCTGCATGGATGGATGGTTAAATAACCATGTCAGGAATCTTGAGCAAGAGTAAGGGTGGTTCTGTTATCATGTGTTGCATCCATTACTGAATTTCGTTGTGTGGCCTATTTCAGGCAGAAGTCAGAGCTGGCTGGGCTTAACTGCACATCTGTTGAAGTCTGAACTTTGTATTACACAGTCTCGTTTGCTCTTTTTACATGGATGGATCATAACAGCCAATTCTTCTGTTTAGAAATAACTCCAATTATGAAAGGTAATCACTTTCTTCACCATCTCTATATTGAAGGCAGCCTAGACTGAGGGGAAATTTCTTCAAAGTATAACAATTTTTGCTGTTTCTTCCATAAATTAAGAGCTAATAAAAAGTAAGGCTGCTAAATTGAAAGCAATAGCTGATAATTTATGATCCTTACTTTTTTCATTATGAAAAAGATTGCCAAGTTAGTATAACTCACAACATAGCAAATTACTGGCTGCTTGCCGTGTGGTATCTGGTGGATGCAAAGCCAAAATTGAAGACCTTGATTAATCTACTAGCTCACCTACCTTCTAAGTACAACAGCATAATGAATCTTAACATTTTTACAAAATTGATATAATTGGAAAAGCTCAATCCTACTCAGGTATGCAGCCAGGTAGTTGAAGAACGCACACAGAAAATGGGACGCTATGGTTAATCAAGAACTTGAGCTGATGTCTGTCACATCCTACATGGTTATAGTGGATACTGTCTTGCTAGTGTTTGGAACTTGGTTGTCTTTTCCTTGCTTTCTTTCCTCTTTGTCTTTCTCTCCATGGAAGTACTTGGTAATTCTTGAACTCTACCTGTGGTGTACTGGAGTGGAGAAACGTTAAAAATGCCTGTCCAGCTGACAAATGTGGGAGCTAGAATTGGTGTGTAACTTTAAATGTTATGCTCTTCTTTCTTGTTTGTTTTCCTTCTAAGTCATTTCTAAAATAATTCCGTAACCCTTAGATGAAAATCAAACTACAGGAAAGGCTTTGCTTTCAACCAGTTCTGGTTGAACAGTGGATTGATCTCTATAGAATGGCAGTACCGAAAATCTGTACTGGATGTTCAAGATGAAAATAAATTTGATTAGCAAAAATTGACTTCCAAAGTGTGAGATGTGAATTTTATGCCTGAAAATACTTCATAGCAGATTTTGAAACCTAAATTTTTAAGCAGTATCTGATTGTTTTATATTCTTGGTGTTTCATTCTTCTGTGTTCATGGTAAACGAGAGCATGGTTCATGCTCTGATAAGCTGTGTCAAGGTTAAATGGAACAAAATTCCTGTTTGAAGTGCAGAAACTGCTCAGTGCTCTTAAGCACTCTTAAGAGTGCTCTTAGGAGTACTCCAAGTACCTTGGAGAGAGTATGTGTATTCTGGGAGAGGTGTCTTTTCACTTTTAGTATTTTAAAAGATGGTTAATGCTATGTTAGAATGCTAAAATTTTGTGATCATGAAGTTCATATCTAGTTGACAAAAAAATCCAGTATCTAAATCAAAGCTTCACATTGAATTTTCCCTATTAAGAGCTGTGATACAAAACATGTTCTAGAGGACTGTGGAACTGAAGTGCTTAGGTAGCCCTGTAAGAGGTCCTAGAGCATGCAGATGGCATGGACGAAAAACCTTAAAGTGCACTGAATTCAGAAATGTTTGGAGGCAGTCTGAAACAGCACTCCCAAGGCTGACTTTTCAAGGCAAGGAGAGTCAATTATTTCTTGTCCCACAGTGAAGTAAATACTCCTTGGAGCCTAGGCACCTATCTCCTACTTTCAAAAAAGTAAATAAGGATTCATTTTTCACTTTTTAAAATGACAAGAATGGAGGAGATGGCACTTCTCTTTATACAAAATTGCAGTGATTGTAACATCCATGTAGTAGATGTACATCCACTAAGTTTTGTAGTCTGAAACTTATTTACCCAATAACTGGTAGTTAGGAAAGGAGTGTCCCTCAGGAAATTAGGGGACGTACTTTAGTTGACAGTTGTGGCATTTATATCTATGATCTGAAGAAACAAACACTCACCCTAGCTGCTCTGGATGAAAAACATCTTAATTCAAAGACTGATAAATACCTAGATTGGACTGTAGAAAATAACTGTAGTTGCATGAGAGACATCAGGTGTTCAAGAACTTAAACTATTTTGTAATGAGACTTAGCATAGAAACATACTTACCCTGGGGTCCTCCTATGGAAAATGGACTCAGCAGGCACCCCAAAGGGTAATTTCATTTATTTGAATTCTAAATTGCCTTTTAGCAGTGTCTCAGTCTTCACTGATGATATATAGAGCCTTGGGACAAATGTGCATCTAAATCCTTCCATCAAACTTAGGTGCTCTAGTTAAACACTGAATGTTAAGTGACATACAACTGAGTACAGTGAATTGTATAAATTCTTGCTGATATTTAATTCAGTCCTGTCGTAGACCAAGGTCATTATAATAGTAATAAAAGTGACTTACAATCTTTTTTCATAGACACAGATATCATGTAGCCTCAAGCAACATTATGTATAATAATTAAACAGATACTAACCAAAATTGCAGGTTCAGCTGGACAAACCATTAGTGCAATATATGAATATTTTTTCTGACATTAGAAGATGTCATGTACATATTTTTTTAATTATGGGATCAAGATGTGCATACAAATTTCTAAATGAAGATTTTTTTATTTCTGACTTATCTGGAATAGTTGTGTCTTTTTTTTTTTACTCAAATGATAGGGATTTCTTTGAGCTTCCCATGATTTGGTTTTAATCAGTTAATAATAAATCTTCCCATAGCTCAGCTTTCATTCAGTTTCTTGCAATGGCCTTTTTTTTATTGTTGGATTTAGAATTTTACTTGTAGCCCACTCCTGGAAAAATGCACGCTGCAGTGTGTTCATCCTCTGGGAGACAGATGACTTAAAATAATTGACAAACTATCTTTGCTGGGTTATCCTCATTTAATGTACATTCACTGCTGTGTTCTTGCAGAGAGGGTGGATGATTCTGAAACAAAGTACTTGAAAAATTGCTTGGATTTTTCATATGACACCCAAGAACAATATGACTTCCAATAGTCAGTAATGCAGTAAGAATTCTGTAGCTTTTTTTCTGTAAGAAATATCAATCACTTGTGATTGAAAAATGAATCTGTGAAGTTAACCTATACTGTCAAATTTGATTTATTCAGAGGTAAACAACATTCCAAGAGGATTTAGTGAGCCTATGTTTGGCAAAGGGGTATGTTCAGGTTGTGGCACTACATAGATTGAATGTCCAAACATTTAAAAACTCTTTTATCATTGGCCTGAATACAAAAACGACAGCCTTCATTTAGTGACCTTAGAATGTCCCTGCTATTTGTTATGGACTTTCTGTATTTAGTTTAGCCTTCAATCATGCTGGGGTTAAATGACAAGTTGTTATTTTTTTGGGTTTTTTTTTTTTTAGATTAATATTGAGCCATTAAACTATAAACATATTGAGCAAGAGCTCAAGCCAGTGTAAATCAGCTAACTTCATTGTATCCAATAGAGCTTTGCTGAATTACATCAGCTGAAGAGCTATCCTGTTATTTGGAGCAGTTCTGTATCTTGCTTTCCTACAGAGCTTCTGGCTGGAATGTTTGATCTGTAAATCACAATATTGTCACTATATTTCTTATCCTAAGCTTTGCCTGCTCCTTCAAACATATCTTTATTCTTACTTACAGCTGTTCTCCCTTTCTACTTCCTTCACTTCTAAATATTTAGAAACCAAATGAAAACCCAAATATATTTATGAGCAGCAGAATTTTGAAATGGTAAGTCTAACTGTACTAAGTGTGGACCACACTGGGGGGAAAATAAAAGTAAAAAAATGAAAATCAACACCTGAGGTCAATTTCCCCACTGTTTTTACACTTGCAATTACCATAGGTGTGCACACAAATGGGGTGACTGAATGCAAAAAACATTGAGATAGGTGCCTGTCTAAAACAAGCAAATGGTAATTACATGCAGAAATGTTAGGGAGCAATTGTGCACAGACCTTTAGCCCCTCTTTCAACTGAATTTAGCCTTTGAACAGCTTGCCTTCTTTTGCAGGGCATGGTACTCCCTTATGATGTAACTTTTTGTCTTGAGCAATATGAGTGGACATAAGGATTCTATATTCTTTCATCGTTTATCTTTATTTACTGTCATGAGAAAAGTAGCAAAATACTGTTATACAGATATCTTTTCCCAAATCTCTACCACAAGGTACTTCGGAGTTCAGTATTTCCAAGCTTCTAGATATTCTTTCCAAGTAACTAGACTTGTCTTGATCTCACCCAACAAATTACACTCAAATTATGTTAAAAAAAAAAACAAACACATATGCCTGGTCTGCCACTCAGGAATTATACCACTTGCATGGCTTTGGCCTTATAGTTCAGAAAGTTGTGAAATTGGGTGTTTCCATTAGACAGGGCAATAGCTTGTGGTTGTCACTCTAAAAGCTATTTAAAACAATTGCATCTAAAAATGAAATTGCCTTTGAAACAACAGATAGGAAATGTACAGTCACCACAATTCCTTATTTGTAAGTCATTAATATCAGCCTATAAAGAAGAAGAGCAAATTAAATTGATGTATTACCTTCTATTTTTTCTGTATTTGTACACTTACATTACAGTACTATGAATGATACATATTTATGCTAAATTTAATTTTAACATATTTATAAGCCTGTCTTAATACATAAAACCTATTTCCCTCTTCGAGGATGCTGTTGCAAATTTGTTTCATTGTATGCTTAGCTTTATAACAAAACACAGACTTAACTCCTTTCTCAACACTGTATGTGTTGAATCTCCAATAAAAATCTGTAAGTCTAAAAGCAAATACCTATCACAACAAAGCTAACAACTTTCATGTGTGTAAAACTGTTCATGGTTAAAATGCACTAAAACTAGTACTGTTTTAAAAAAAAAAAAATTCACTGACTTCAAGGAAACTTAGTAGTTGTACCTATAGCAGAGTTGTAAGGCAGAAAAAAATAATACACAACTTTGTATATGTTTCTGTGTGCTTAAAAGAGAGAAGGAAATATCTGGGTCCTTATCCTTGCACGTTTAGAACAAAGAAAATATTTCTTAGTTTTTATGTGAGTGGACCTGATCCTGCATAGCCATGTGAAGAGGTGGGAGGGCTGGTGGGTGGTCCCACAGGAAAGCCTCATTCTGAGCTTTAACCCAGAGCAGAAGCAGCTACCAGACATCTTTGAGCTGCCTGCCCAGTTTCCTGAGACCTCTACAATACATCACAACAAAACACTTACTAGAGTTTCTGTACCAGAGCAGAGCTTATTTTTGTTTAATCATATGGGTTCTTAAAAGGCTGATAGCTGCTCTGCCCAGTGCCGAATGCTTTTGGCTAGAACTTGTCACATGTGGCTTTCCTGTCCAGTGAGGCAGTGTGCAGGTTCCTCCAGAGGCTAAAGCTCCTTCTTAAGCACATGCTTAGTTTGTAACATAATCCTGTATGATGTGCAGTTTTCATGTTCTCTTGTGAAAAATGTTGCTTTTTTTTTTCCAAATTTTGTTTATTGGGGTGACAGAACAATATGCATACTATTAATTGCTCAGAGTCTTCTTTATTGTTATTTTAAAAATATCATGTCTCAGTGTGCTATTTATAAGACCTGTAGAGTTGGTTACAGAGAGGCATTGCAAGAAATGGATCCCTGAATAATATGTGGCTTGTGATCTGTGATGCTATTGCTGTTCCTATCTGAGCCTTTCATATGGAAAAACAAGAATGAACAAGAGAAACTCAGTGTCACCTGAGCAAGGTTTTGTACTGCACTATTTCTTTTAAAGTGAATGGATACTATACTAATTTATTCTGCCACTAGGTCCCTTTGCTCATTCCCTCCTGTAAAATTATTTACAGAAATTCAGTTTTCGTGCCATTTTCTTCATTAGCTTCAGCCTAGGTGGCAGAGTTGAGCTATGAAAGCTTGAACTGTTTGGGTATGGCACATGCTCCAATAACATGTTAAAGTCCAGTAAAGCTTTGTTCCTGGGAGCTCTAAGGGAACTTGGAAGCCCACAGTAAGATACTTTCCCCTTGTAACTTCCAGTCTCTGTCAGCCAGTGTTTTCTAACATACAGTTTCTTCATGTTCTGTATGCAGTTCTGGATATTCATCTCTTGTTCTCCAAAGTATAGCTTTGGATTTTGTTATGTTGACATTTTGTGCAGAGGCATAGAGTGTACTATACTGTCTTGTTTAACTGTAGCTTTTCTGAATTTTATCTATTGCTTTCCTGATCTGTCTTATGTGCCAATTTTATTAGTTGTGATTGTTTGTTTGCTGCTGGATGACTGATGTGAACTTAAAATAGTGCTGAGCCCAATACCAGTTTCACATAATAGCAGCACCCTGACTTGATGGTCATTCTTCACTGAAGACTGCCTATGGGACCTGTTGGCTCACTTAACTGCATATTGTAACCAAATGCCGTGGCAATAACTTGTGATGGCAATAACATACCCTGTCCAAAACCAAGATTACCCATTAAAGCTGATTTTGATTACTCTGTGCATGTTAGTGGTATAATATTTGTTCTTAATGTTTATAACAACTGTGAAAATCTCTAATTTTTTTCTTTTGGTAAAAAGCTTTTCTTGCCTTTGTGTCCTCTGCTAATTGCTTCAGAAACTAGTTGCTCATTTCCACAGAACTTCAAAGACAATATGTATGTCAGATCTCCCATGGACTGCTTGTATGATGTAGTTTACCTTATCAAGTAAAAACTGTATTTGAGATCCTAAGCGAAGGAGAAAGCTGAAAATTCACACATTAGAAAACACCAGAAAACTTCTGTGGGAGAGATTCATGTATAGAGGACTCAGTGCTGGAACACACTGTAGATGAGATCTGCCTTTTTTTGATGGCAGAGTCAACTGGATGAAACAAGTTCACCTGCTCAGTAGATAATAGTTGTTGTCATTGGCTTTTTTACCACTATTCAAAAAAAATACAAAAAGACATTCCGTAGATCTTATACAGTTATACTTTTCCAATTTGATGTGAAAGGTACTGTGAAACAGCTGTCTGTGCTAGGTCATGGCCTAGCTCTTTTACCATTCATAAATAAGACGAAATTGGATAACCCTTTGACAGTCAAAAGGAAGGCTGCAAATGCTTGTTGCAGGTAAGAGTTTCACCGTGACTATAGAGTAAGAGAGTTACTTACCATTCCCAATACAGTGGGATGGGCTTTCCAGGCAGTTTTGTCTTTTGTACTAAAATAACTGGCCCTCAGACCTTGTAGACCTCCTTCCTCTTGTTCGTTATTGTATGTCTGCACCCATTCTTCTTCAGAGAGAAGAACTAGCCTTGTTATTTTCTACCCTGAGCAACAGCATTGTAGTCTGGTCTGATGTGCTTTCTCTAACAATCATCCTTCCTGCAGTTACCTGTTAACTTTAAAGGCATTTTTGAGTAGAAGTTTTCTTAAGTAGTATTGTTCTACTGAAATTATTGTAATAGACAATGCTTCTGGATCATTCCACAATGCAGTAGGATGACAGGGTAAGGAATGAATGGTGAATACAAAGTATGTGTTCAGCGTGCTGTGGGAACAAAGGATTGTTGTCTGAATTTGAAATAAGTCATTTATTGCTCTCAGTAATTTCAAAGGGAATACCCTAAAGTGAGGTTGAAATAGATGTTGATATGGAAATGTGGGGTTCTGTGGAAGAATCTTTTTCAAAACAGCCTAGGAAGCACAGACGGTTTGCCCACGCTTGGCCCACATTTGACAGACTTGGCAGATATCTTTGGCGTAGATACAGGAGTCTCCATAGACAAAGGGAGCATCTTGTGTATATCAAATATAACCACATTCAGCAAATATGGTTTGTGTATCCTGTTTTTGAAGTTGCAAATTCTTCTATAGTGTAGAATAAGCCTGAGAGCTATAAAGGTAGACTTAGAAATATTAAGAAAAGATTTAAAACTTCAGAATAGACAGAAGAGTTTGCTTCCCATAGTGATGATTTCACCTTAGATGGCAGCTAAAGACCTCAAATGTTGTCTCCCTCCCTCTTCTCAAAAGAAGAGGGGAGAAAATGTGGTGAAAAGATAAGGACAAGGAAACTGCATGCCAATTACCATCGCAGACAAAACAGACTCAATCTAGGGAGATAATCTAAGTTTATCGTCCATTATTATGCCATTTATTGCCATCCTTCCCTCAATGATCCTGCTTGGGCTCCATTGCAGACTCTTCTCCACAGGCTGCAGGTCCAGCTTGGGGCCTGCTGCTGCATATGTATATATTTAATTTATTTTGATAGATTTCAAAGTATTTTCAACATTGGTTCTCCACTTTTCAGCCTTACCTTACTTTCTGATAACTTACTATCACATAATATCTAAGTGGAATAAAGTGCTAAGAATTGTGGTGCTAGGTCATATTAAACCAAAGTGTTAAATTTATTTTCACTCAAAACAGCCTAAAGATACTTGGTGTTCAGATTCCCTTCAGCTCATCAGAACTATCTGTCTAGCCCAATTCCTTCTCCCATAGTTTAATCTTTTCTGCTTTTTTTTTTTGTAAGGAGGGAGAGGTGTGATAATTCTTAACTGATGAATGAAGACACAGCTGACTAAAAGAGAGAAAGTTGAAACTTCTGCGTAACTTTAGAATAGTGCTGTTTCTTAGCTTCTGACTGAATCTCCAAAATCCTGTAAGAGTCACAAATGAAAGTGCAGTGTTTCAGTAAAAGAAAGAAAGATAAGATCGGACCAACAGTCTAGTAATCCTCAATGCAGTTACTGTATAGTTTTAAAAGTCTTATTGAGAGATTTCCTATGATAGTATAGATCTCTTAATTTATAGTTAACTTTACTGCATAATGAGTTCAGTGTTTTCAGCCCAGTTCCTCATGGACAATGATCTACATCACAAAGCCACCACACATAATTCACCTAAATTGGCAGTATTTTCTCAGAAGAGTTTTTGCTTAGAACTGACCTGTAGCTGAAGAGGAGCTGAATTGCTTCCAGTTCCCCCACATGGCTTTTTTTTTTTTTTGAATGAGCAGTGTGCCGTGATTGCACTGAGGTCAGTGACAGGGCAGAGCATAGTGCAGTGGTTCCTTGCTTGTGGTTCCCTGCCCATGAGTGTGAGGCTGTGAGTACTGCCTTCCCCCACAGGCCTTGGCATCCTCTGAATTAACAAATAAAGTATATTTTTCCTGTTACCATGCTTAACCATAAATTTTCATTCTAGGCATTTTGGCTGTAGTGGGACAAGAATGGTGGGCTTTAAAGATGATTGTGTTGTAGGTGCTTTATAGTGAACAGACTCAATTGATTGATAAGTTCTTGGTTTTGTCCTCCACTGCACAGTTTGCACCCTGTTCATAGGAGTGCATAGACTGTCATAACCTGCCAAATACTGACTCACTGGCATTTTATAGACTCTAATAGATAGTCTTAGTCTCCCTCCTTCATACTTTGTTGATCTCACATTGCACAGACTGTAAATGTGACTTCAGTCTCTTGTCCCTTCCATGTGCCTGCTGCAGGAGATGCTGCTTAACAGGAGAGAACGAAGGCTGCTGTTGTGCCCAAGGGCTGTGTTTCTTAGGAATGCCTCAAGTTGGAGCAGTGTTAGAAGTCGTCATCCCCATGCATTCATACATACTAGCCCTTCTGCAGCTGCATGGCTGGACGAGGTGCACCTCTTATCTCCCCAAGTGAATGGAGTGTATAATTACGCCTACTTGTAACACTGGGTTTCATGTTGGGTAAGGCTGGATGGCATGTTAGTAAGTTAAAAAGCTTGCTTCTGTGCTGTGGAAAACCATAGTTACGTAACTTCTTAAACGTCATTACTATAGAGTAATGAATAAAATTGATGTGAAGGATACCCTGAGGTTTCAGGAGGAGATTACACTGAGTCTCATGAGTGCGAAGTGGAGAGTCTACTGCTGAGGGACAGGCTGTAGATCCACAGCATCAAATACAGGCTTCAGGGCATGCCTGATAAAGCTCTGCTTAATACAATTCTGCTTGTTTCACCTGAGGTCATAGTGAAATACACGTGAAGCCCCCGAACCTGCAGATGGGGCTGGAATTGTAACACGTCAGAGACTCCATGAGGAGAGCTCACCCCATTGTGCTGCTTTGGGGACCTCTTCCAAATGTTAACACATCTATCAAAGAAGTCATGCTTTGATTTAAATGTTGTCCTCTTCAGAGCATCTTGGTAAGGAACTAGAGGAGACATGAAGAATTTAAGTGTTTTCAACTGAAAAAGCTTCAGGATAGAATACTGGTAGTGAATATAGAGAAAAACAAACATAAGAAATCAGAACCATCACAGATAACCTACAGAGTAATAAATGCATAACACAGATACCACAGTGGCTAGATAATGATTTTTTTTATTCCTTTTTTTTTTGTGTTAATACTGTGGAACAGAATCTGGCTTTTAGAGATGTTGTCTTTAGCTTATCTTCTATTAAAAAAGAACAACAGAATAATGTATTGTTTGGGAACTATGTATGTTTCAGCTTTCAAAATCCAACACTTACTGTACTGGAATCAGTAGTAAATGTCTTATTAGCTTTTAAAGGACCACAACTCCAGTTTCATTGAGCTCATGGTGTTAGGTTGTAGGCTTTGTTGCCTTTTCTTGCTGAAAATGTGAAATGGATCAAACATATGATTTGATCAAGGTAAAAAAGTTGTGCAGTTCTTGTATATGAAATAAACGTGCGTTGACATCTGACTTTCTCCACATGTAGACCACAGCATCACTCTATAGAATGTTTACAAAATACTCCTTGATCGATATTGTAACAATTACAGAAAATGCATGGTAAATATAGTAGGGAAAGAGGCAACCAGATCATAAATTGAATGATTTTGTTTGCTTGAATAGTCCCTGAGCAAATTGTAGTCCATGAGGAAAAAAATCCATAATTTCAAGCCAGTTTGCACAATTCTCAGCCCCAGGAGTGGAAAAGATTAAGGAACAGGAAGATTCCCTATGTTGATAGTAGAGAAGACTCACTTGTTTTTCTTTTGCTTACAGTCATTAGCTTGGAACTGCAGACTGTATTATTCAATTATTCTGTATCTGTTGTAAATTATCTTGAAACTCCATGTTTCAAAGCACTATACAAACTAGATCTTGTGTTGCATGAGATAGGAGCTTATTATTGTACTTACCAAGCTTGTGTGGCAAGGCCACATGTGTGATACTCAGGAAAAAAATATAGAGATTTAGCCTGGCAATCTTTAGTGTGTGGTGTAGGGAATGCACCTACACCACATTCCTTATCATCTTGTGAAGAGACATGATGAGCTAAGGCATTCTGATTTTTGATAATAGTACTTTTTCTAAAATAAGTACTCAATAATCATCTATTTTCTAATGATGGTTTCCTCTCAAACTGATCTATACTTTTAAATCAAACCAGGGAATATCTTTTATAGTACGAGAAACAGGTTATTTCAGTTGTTGTATATTCTCCAAACACCTTCTATTTCCAAGTGTGTAGGAACAAATCTACCTATATCCTAACAGAAAGGGGAAATTTTGACTTGTATAATACTAAATTATTTCAGAACATTCCAGATTTTGTTGCTTTTGGAATGTATGTATATCCTCATTATTTTACAGTTTTTATGAAAACTGACTGAATATTGAATATATATTCATCTATCTGGACTTCTGCAAGGCCTTTGACATGGTCCCCCACCACATCCTTATGTCTAAATTGAAGAGATATGGATTTGAGGGGTGGCCTACTTGGTGGATAAGGAATTGGTTGGAAGACCATAGACAGAGTGTTGTGTTGAATGGCACTATGTCCAGATGGAGGTTGGTGACAAGTGGTGTCCCCCAGGAGGACCTTGGGACCGGTGCTCTTCAACATCTTCATCAATGACATGGATGACTGGCTTAAGTTCACCCTCAGCAAGTTTGCCAATGACACCAAGCTGGGTGGTGCGGTTGACACCTTAGAAGGAAAGGAAGCCATCCAGAGGGACCTCAACAAACTCAAAAGGTGGGCCCGTGTGAACCTAATGTGGTTCAACACAGCAAAGTGCAAGGTTTTGCACTTAGGTCGGAGTAACCCCCGATACCTATACAGGCTGGGAGAAGAACTCCTTGAGAGTAGCCTGCAGAGAAGGACCTGGGGGTCCTGGTGGATGGAAAACTGAACATGAGCCAGAAGTGTGCTCTTGCAGCTGAGAAGGCCAATACCATCCTGGGCTTCATCAGAAGAGGGGTGGCCAGCAGGGAGAGGGAGGTGATTGTCCCTCTCTACTCTGCCCTCATGAGGCCCCATCTGAAATGTTGTGTTCAGGTCTGGGGCCCCCAATACAGGAAAGATGTGGAGCTGTTGGAGAGGGTCCAGAGGAGGGCCATGAAGATGATCAGAGGCTGGAACATTGCCCCTGTGAAGACAGGCTGAGGGAGCTGGGCTTCTTCAGCCTGGAGAAGAGAAGGCTGCAAGAAGACCTCATTGCAGCATTCCAGTGTTTAAAAGGGGACTACAAACAGGAGGGGAATCAACTTTTTACTTGGGTAGATAGTGATGGGATGAGGGGGAATGGTTTTAAGCTCAAGGAGGGAAGGTTTAGGTTGGATATCAGGCGGAAGTTCTTCACAGAGAGAGTGGAGGAGGTGCTCGAACAGGCTGCCCAGAAAGGCTGTGGATGCCCCATCCCTGGAGGTGTTTGAGACCAGGTTGGATGGAGCCCTGGGCAACCTGGTCTAGTACCAGCTCTGGAGGATGGTGGTCCTGCCTGATGCAGGGGGGCTGGAACTTGATGATCCCTGGGTTCCCCTCCAACCCAAGCCATTCTGTGATTGAATGTGTCTTAAGCTTCTGAAATTGTTAAATTTGTTGTCCTAGGACCTCTAATTTGCAGTTTTGGGAAGACGGGAGAAAAAGCTAAACACTTTTACTTACAACACTTTACAAGTAATGTTACTATGGCGAGGCACTGGGTGGTGCGTTTCAGCTGTGGTAATGGTGATGTGAAAGAAAAGCCATGTTCTGGATAGCCACATGCAGCTGTCAGACTGTGAATTGAAGAGCATCTTGACCAGCTCATCTATATGAATTAGTGGATCATAACCAGGGATCTGTGTATGAAACAGTGGTGGCAACCTTGGAGTATTGCAAAGATTGTGTCAGGTGGGTCCCACGGATGTACACACAAGAATAGGAAGAACACCATATGCAATTTTGTCAGGACCTATTGAACCAATACGAAAATAAAGGGGTCAGTTTCCTGGATCGTTTTATTACTGGTGAAGAGACATGACATCACTGCTTCGAGCTGGGATCAAAATGGCAGACTATGGAGTAGTGATGTCACTTCCCCATTGAAGAAAAATTTCAAGATACAACCCTCAGAGGGTAATGTGATGTGTGCTGTCTTTTGAGATAGGAAAGAGGTGATCTTTCTGGATGTTCTGATGCCCAGACAAACCATCAGCTTTGACTGCTGCATTCCAATGCTGATTAAGCTGAAGGTTTGACCTTCTAGAGTCAGGCCAGAGAAGAAGAAAAGCTTTCTATTGCAAACATGATAACACCAGGCCCCGTACCAATTTAAAGACAGTGGAACACATCACCAGTCTTTGCTGGGCTGTCTGGATTTGGCACTTTATCTGTTTGGGTGGATGTGAGGTGGACTGCTGAGGCAACATTTTCCTAGCAAGGACGTTGTCATAGCAGCTGTGAAATCATGGGTCTCCTCAGCTGCTGCTGATTTTTATGAGCTTGATGTGCTAGCTCTTGCTCATCACTGGTGAAAATGCCCAGCTAATGGTGGTGACTATGTTGAAAAATCACAGAATCACAGAATTGTAGGTTGGAAGGGACTTCTAGAGATCAAGTCAAACCCCCTTGCAAAGCAGGCTCCCTACGGCTGGCTGCACAGGTAGGTGTCCAGGTGGGTTTTGAAGATCTCCAGAGAATGAGAATCCACAACCTCCTTAGCTATCCTTAACATCTACCAGTTGTGTTATTGTTTATTGTTACTGTCTCAAATAATCTTTGGGAACCTATGAACAGGGACAGAATAAAATTAATCCAGTTATCTTTTCCATTATATTGTCCCACTTTTCCTTTCCTTAAAAATATTATTAATGAAACCTAAAATAAGGCTCCATACTATTGGGGAAGTTTGCAAGAAATTTAAATATTAATTTGCTGGGTAGCAGAGACATATGCTTTGTCTGTCTATTTATGAGAATACGTGCCCCAAAATAGCTTAACAATATTTGCGAAGAGTTAATAGAAAACTTAAGCTCTTAGGTAAGGGGGAATATGTCTTTTTGTTATTTGTATTCATTAGTTCTGTATAGTTTCCATCATTCTACGGGAAGGCGATCAGTTAAGATTAGTGAACTATTAAGTACCAGTCTACAGAGGATAATATGGATTCCACTTTGAGAAATGATGATTCCCCTCATGATTCCTTTAAGACAGATACTTTAGATTATGGGCAATTCAGTACTCATTGTAAAGTCTATGGCATGGTTTGCATAGAATGCTGATAGGAAAGCCAACTGTATCACTCCGATGAAGCCAACCTACAAATCAGTTTCCCATAAATGAGAATTAATAGAACAAGCAATAATATCCTAATTTCTACATGACAGCTAGAGTAACACTTAAAAACTTTCTGCATTACCAGGTAAATACACCATTCATTTTCACAAATGGAATCTGTTTCAATTCACAGCTGTTGGATGATTATTTGACTTGGAGCAAAGGCAGCATAATTGGGTAACAGCTGAAATGTGCTTCATTGAAAAGGGTTGAAAGATCCATTGCTGGATTTCCAGGAGTGTGAATTACAATTCCAGTAATATCAGAAGCAAGTAATTCTATTCTTTAGAAGTGAGGACATAAAAGAAGTTTTAGGTTTTCTTATTTCGAGCTTTAATTGAGGCCTAGGTTGTAACTCATTTTCATCCCTGAATGGGTGGTAAAAACATACACAGTAGGTAATTCACACTACCTCAAAAACTGTTAGTGCCATAAGAAGACTAATCAGGGTAAGCTTCCAGTAGCAAATTATCAGCTACAAATTAAAACCTTGCCGCATGTCTGCTAAAAACATTTTTTTCCCCTACTAATATTTGTCTAGATTAGTAACTGTTGGATTACTACAGGATATGAGGAATGGGGAGTGATCTCAGCAATCCATCAAAACAATGTTTCAGAAGTGAATTGGGGGCCTGTTTTAAGCTCTTTTGCTTTACTGTCATACTTGTTAAATTTTTAAAAACTAGATTTTTTTTTAAGAAGAATATGTCAAGGTAGCTTTTTCTTGCAATTAGTGAGTTCATTTTATTTAATTTGTGATGCAGCTGTCCACGCTATGAACTGAGGCACAAAATACCTGGCAAAGCACCTACACTCCTGAGGATGTGTATTCATGAAGTGATGCATCCCAACCAACATGTAAGACTTTTTGCCTTTCTAAGTGCACACTAACCAAAAGACAGCAGTCTGCAGTGAGAATTCCGCAAAATTTTCAATCACTTTCTTTTTGCTTCTGTATGTAGCAGATATTCATTCCCTTTATGATAAATTTTTGGGTTAATTTGGCCCTTGAATCTTCATTTCCATTTTTCTATTGTTTGTCATAGCAGTCTGCTTTTACATCAGATTTGAAGTCAAAAGGAAATATAATTCCTCGATCCCATCACTATTGACATGAAGTTTAGAAGGAAAGGAAGTGATCCAAGTTCAGGATATCACGTACTGCTTAAGATCAAACTAATGACATTTAATATTATAGGTCTGTGTATCTTTTATGTAAGCATTCTATTTAAGGTTATTAAAGGGGGAACTGTTGGAATATTCTTTCTAAGTTAGTTTTACTGTTCTCTTTCTTAACCCATGAGTTGTTTGAAGGTGCAAGAAATATTTGCACAATGTGTTTGTGTTGGTAGAGGAGGATTTTTGATACCGAGAGCAGGGATTTTACAAATCACTGGAGACTTGTTCTCAGCTTAATTGCTCTGAGTAAGTCAATGTATGGTGTGTGCTTGTTTGTTATTGGTGTTTAAGTTAAAAGAACAATGATCCCTGAAAGAAAGGGTTATCTTGTACTCCTTGCAACCACCTTATTTGTGTATTGCTGTACACATAGTGTGAACATGCTAATTACAGTTAGAAAGTGTCCTGAATATCTTTCACAAATGCTCACTTCATCCTCTGGATCGTGTTTCATAGACCCAAATTCCACAAGGTGCTTAAGCCCATGCTTAAGTGTAAAAAGTCTTGTAATTGTTTTGCTTTAACTGGGGCCATGTGCTGTATTATACTGTAGGTAGTCATGATTAAACTTTTTAGTCTCTGGTGATAAAAGTAATGTGGCTTATTGGTGCAGGTAACTTCTTTTATCAGTGGTCTATATGATGCCAGTGCTAGTAGGTACAGCATCACTGTTAAAGATGGTGTTTTTCAACTGAAAGTAGCTTGTGTGGGGAGAGAAATTGCGACCTTTAGCTTTTGTACAAAGTCAAATCAGAAAATAATATACACTTTTTTTTACATTATTTATTTACAATTTTATGTATTGTGCATGGAGGATTTGTTTTGTATTCTGTATCTTCGTAGGCTTAATGTTGTTCCTGACTAGCAATATTACAAAAAATTGGAAGATAAGTTTATTCTCCTTCTGGTTCCTTCTTGTATGAAAGCAGATAGCACTGTATAATTCCCTGATGGTAAAGTTTCGATAGTGTTTAATCGAGTCAAAGTGAACCTGAGTTAAATTAAATGAGTTTAGGTCTCTGTACATTGCAATGTTCCTCTTAATTAAGCTTTGTATGTGTTAGGACTTTTCATCAAGCTAGCATACAGGTATGGGTAAATTCAGGTAGTACACAATGGGTTTATTTTTGAGGTTCCGGACTCTTCTTCAAATGTGTTAAGTTGCACATGAATGCTCATTAAGTCTACAAAGATAACTGTTTGACGTGTTACTCAATAGATAAAATATAAAACTATTCCTTAAAAAAATCAGTAAAATTGCTTGGAGAATCAACAAATTCATACATCAGCCCATTCTTTATGTACTAAAGTGCAATTTAGAGGACTGAACTAAAGCAAATGTCATACCTTTAATTTTGTAAAAAGTTATGTACTAGTCTATTATTCAAAATAATCACATAACTGAGAAATTCACTGAACAGCTACCTTTCTGCTCAGCGGGGTGCCATTTTATAGACTTTAAAATTCACTAAGTTCAAGCAGCTTTCGTTCTCAATAATACATGTGCTAAATATGTCACATTAAAAGTGCTTTTGGCATGTAAATGATCCGTTTTCACATAGAAATGCTTTTAAAAGAATCTGAGCTCACTTTTTTGGAAATTATAAGTGCATTGAATTTCATTGTCCTACAGAACCATGTAGAGTTGATCGAAGTGAACTACAATGACAAACCAACCCTTGTCAGCCCTTATATTTATGTATCATTTGAGCTGTCAGAAGTATATATAGTTGCATTTTCTTCTACATATTTTCTACTCAGTTAAAAAAAAATAAAATAAAATTTGGTGTTAGGAGGGGGAGGTGGATTTGCTTTTCTAGGCCTAAGTGCTCACAAACACTTCTGTGTATAAAAAGTTAACATTTCACTGAAAGACTTGCAGAACACTAAACTGATTTCCTAAGCTTGTTAATTTTTTTCTTAGAACTCAGCAGTACTTCTACCACTGCTTTAATGTTGAAAGATAAGGCAAATGTTTTACAGGTGATTTAGAATGCTTATCCTCCAAAGAATGAATTTTGAATTCTTATGCATAATATGAATAAAACTGAAAGCATAATCTGTCTCTCACTACTTCATTATACTGCTGCATACTGAACAAATTCTCCATACTCTGTATACTGCAGAGCAAGGTCCTTTCATGATAAATTGATTGTATCTACTTCCATTCCCTGTAACTCCATATAAGGGACCTTGATAATGTCAGACATATCCTGCTTTTAAAAATCTTTTGTTCTTTTTTATTAGAATAAGTAAAGCAACTTGAATGCTGTTTGGAAGTTATTACGTTATTATTCTGGTAACCTATAATACAGTACATGGCTCCAAGATTCCCACAGATACTTAAGTAAACAAACGGTCAAAAATGTTCAATTCTTGCTTTAAATGCAGAAACAAAACTTGTGAGATGACTCAAAAAAAAAAAAAAATTAAACCAGAAAGACTTGGTTTCAAGAAAGGAGAAGGAAAACAAAAAAGGAAGAAAACTTACTGGTTTGCAAAGTGCAAAATGAAAGGAAATATAGGGGTTTTTTTGACCCAGTGGAGTTGATATGTATTGGAAACCCCATACAGGCCTGTAGTACAGGCCACTATGTGTAGGCATTAATCCTATGCTAAAATCTATGCATAAGGAGAGGCGCAGGAATCCATTGCCTCTGTTTTTAAGATACAGCAATGAATAAGTAAGTCATTAATTGCGTCTCTGAGCTGGATATAGGATTCCATTTAACTCTTTTTCCAAAAGGGATAAGTGGATTGATTTTTACATTACAGATACATATGTATATGAAATATACATATGTATATTTCTGTATAATTCAGAATGTAAGTAGACAAATCAGATAAAAAAAATAGGAGATTGATGTGATATACAGTAAAAGCAAAGGCTGAGTTTCTGTACTTAGTGCATGTTTGATTAACATCTTAAATAAGTGTTTTGGGTGTTTATAATAAAATGTAATCATCTTTTTAGCATTTTGTTTTCTACATAACACAAGAATTTAAATATTCTTCTCTCTAGTGCTCTCAGACAACAGAAAATGGAGACCTGAGGAACTGAGACTGTTAACGAGATAATGAGCTGTTTATCAGTAGGCATCCACTCAGGGAAGTCTGCTTCTGGAGAAACACTTGGCAAAGGCATCCTGGAATTATCCATTTTACTATGCAGATGTGTTTCTAGATGTCAGTGAATACTTCAAGCATTCAGGACTCTCAGATTAGCTATTGCATATTTTTCTTACAGGGTGTCAGATTGCTAGATTTCTGTATTTCTTATAACTATTCAATAATGAGGAAAATTATTGCATTGAAGTGTCAAATACTTGTTCTACCATCTTCCATTCTTGTGTAATTATTTCAGCATCAACTATGACACTATGACTTTGTCTTCCAGATACAAAGACTCAATAAGAAGTGTAAAGCAAATTAACCTGGCTAATCCTGGTTTTCCATCCAAAAGAGGCTTAACCAATGTTTCTTTCAGATCTGGATCTGAACTGATGAATTCAACATAGGCCCATCTCTTATAAAATAGTTGATCTTCTAATTAAATAAATGCTTTTCAGCTTTCATTTAAGAAAATATCTGTTCAAAAATGACCTCTGACTTTGTCTAAACATGTTTGTAGAACAAAGACCTCTTAAAATATCATGGAATGGAAAGTCATTTCTTCAAAAATGCCACCTTTATTTTTAAAGTATTTATAAATTCCAGTTATCAGAAGATATAATTGAGTATTGATATTTCTTATAGTTCTTATCTGTGTTCTCCGATGTCCTATGGAAATGCCATGCAGAAAAAAACCAGAGAAATAAGTCTATAGAAAATGAATTATCTTCTTAGAAACTAATCTTAAAGCTGATAGACTTCAGTAAAGAATTTGAACTCTTCTGTCTTTTTTCTAATCATTTGGAATATTTTATCACAAATCCTGATGCATTTTTAATTTCATGGTGTACGCAAGCCATAAAAAGATGAATTGTAGCTTTAAGTAAATTCTGTCAAACATTTTATAAGGGTTTGTTAATCCAGCTCAGACTTGCTGCCAATAGGAAGCACTTTATTGAAGACAGAATTCATGTGAAGTTAAGACTAACTTTGTGTTTAGCATTCAAAGCCATTTATGGGAATTTTTGAATTATTGACATTTTTAAACTTTTAGATGTTGTGGATACAACAATGAAAGCACTGACTTACTTTTCAACTTTCTGAGGTACATTTTAATAAAAAAGAAAGTGAAAACATTGCCTAACTTTGAACATAAAAGAAATCTCAGTCTCATTAAGTCTACAGTAATGCTTTCCTTAACTTCAAAGGAAACCATGATTTCATCCAACATATCTAACAGTTCCATAAAACACAATGAAAATCACTTTACAATATTGGCAGACAGACTATGCATTTTGTAGGCATCTCAGTGAAAAAAGGCACAAATGTTCTGACTTATTTACTAATGCATGAAAGCTAAAAATTAAAATAGTGGAAGAAGAGACTGTGTTATAACTCTCTGGGTGTATTAAGTGTGCACTACTTTCATTTAAAATGAGACTTAAAATCTACTCTGTGAAATTACTTTTTATTTTAATACAATTCCGTTATTTTGAGCACTCCTCTCTTTACTGGCTATGCTGTACAGGCCGTGATTTCCCCTAAAGGAAGGAAAATGTTTAAGGTGTATGGGTGAAAGATGCACACCAGCAAAAAGCATCCTGCTAATCTCAAAGCTGGAAACATAGAAGTACAGATATTCTGCAAGAGCAATAAATAGAGTCACCTAAGGTTAAGTGAGTTAATGTGTATTCTGTTAGATGCTTTCCCATGGTAATGATAAAGTAAGTCTAAAGCCACACCTTGAAAGCAAGCTGCAGGAAAATGGAATAAACTGGGCAGATACGTTTTAGTAAAATTTAATCTTGGTAAGTCTACAACAATCTTCAAGTACTCTAAAATGTAACTGGAAATGGAAGAAAGGATATAGGACCAATAATTTCAAAGCTAAAGACGAAGCTTATCAAATTTTCTCTTATATAAGAAAAAGTGAAGAAAACTCACAAGAAAGCTAATATTTTCCATCGCTGGCTCGATGGTATCACACTTTGTTCATTGTAAAGAATAGATTTCTAATAATAGAGGAATAGTTTGAGAGGTTTAATTGAATTCCTAGTGTTGCTGACCTTCTGGCACAAAATTTTTGAGCTCTACTCAAGTATCTGAATATCTTAATTGTGTATATAAACAACTTCCTCTTCATACAAAAAGGTTCTCAAACCTCTGATGAATTATAGTAATCTTTATCTGATAATATTTTCTGCTTTGAAAATGACTAGGTCCTTGGATATAACTCTATTTCAGTTGAGTCCTTATATTTGTAATTATTTCCAATTGTTTTCCTTCTTGCAAAGAGATCTTAACACATCTACATTTCTACTGTAATACCGGAAGAGTCATCTGCTTAGGAAAGGCTTTTTTATTCTCTGCTCATAGTGTTATGTCCAATAACAGGTTCTTAGTAAGAGGGGTTTGGAATGATGATATGATGTCTCATCCTGCAGAATCTTACCAAGACTTTTTTTTTTTTTAAGTGTTGTGATCAGAGATTCTGTGACCATGCCTTTGTCAGCTGAGTGCTAACCAATGTGTTTTTGCTGCATTCTCACTAGCATGTTCAAACATACTTTCCTCATTGTGCCTCATCATTTATGTACAGCCTATATTTCCATGCCTAATCTCTCTATCTAGATCTAGTTAATTTGTAACTGGGAGTAATTCTCAGAAATTGGTTCTCGGTTGTTATCACAGCCTGAGACAGTCTGTCTGCTTACATGAGCACTGCTAGTCCATTTCAGCAGAGAGCCAAACAGACCATTGTTGAATTACTTCGAGTGGTTTGAATTAACATGCTTCTCTTCACATGGGAGAGGATAAGAAGCACTGAGATTCAGTTCTCACATCATCACAGATTGCAAAAGTTGAGAGCGCAGTCCACGTTCTTCCTTCTGTTGTGCTGCTTCTCCCTCACTCATCTCAACCTGTACTATTCCTTACTGTTTGCTCAGGTAATTCCCAGGGAGCATTTCTAGGACAGATTGAACATCACTGCAATTAAATGCGTAGATATAGCTCTTTTAAGGCTTTTTGATACTGTGAAGTAAGAGTACTATACATATGTGCGTGTGTGTGTATATGTGTAAGCACTCTATTTCTATCCTAGTGGTATTAAAAACAATAAGTCTCCAAAAATAGAGCATAAGGAGGCCTTCATAAAACAGACCTCAAAATTAAAGATGAATTCCATTTTTCACTTGATAAAAGTTTTAAAGTATATCATTTAAAGTCATAGAGCCTACCTTTTTGGATGAAGTGTTTTTCTAATCTTTACAATAATGTGCTCAAGGATACTGTTGATACTTCTATAGGTTGTGCTATGCTATGGAAAGAGTGTAATGTGTACCTGTGACGTGCAGAAATTTTTGGAATTGTTTAAATATATTAATACTCATCTTTGGTCTGGAGGCTTGACAGCTAAGAACTGCAGTGGGGAAAGCCTGCATCTCTGTAATATTGGCATTTTGCATAACTTGGGATGCCAATTCCTTGGGTCCTGCTTTTGTACTGATTGGCCATGGTTATCCCAGTCTCTGACTGGCATCCAGGAATGCTGCCACACTACAACAACTGCTAGTAAAAGTTGGGTAGCATCTGACTATAATGACTTGGGATGACTGTAGTGTTTCCCATTCCCACGACATTTCTGCTTCCACTGTAAAAGACAGCCCATCAGCTCACACCATGGTTGTAGCACTGAAGTTCAAATACTTTTATGTCAAAGTACGTTAGTCTTGATTAGGACTACTTTCCAGTTCTGGGGTTTAAGCAACTGTGCATGCTCAATGTAGGGTTGAAAGCGTGTAGTCATCTGTGAGGAAGATCTGACAGAGAAGTGGGAAAACTCACACACGTCCCAGAGCAAAAAATTTTCACTTCTGAATCAAGACGTATTTGTGAATTAGAACCCCCCCTCATACACTGAATATGTGAGAACTCAGACCACTGGTTTTCGAGTGCTATATGATGATATGACCTACACCACTTGCCCATAAAAAATCTAGCCTACTTAAAAAATAACAGAACTCTGGGTCATGTTGTCTTTCTATTTGGAAAAGTTTCTCTTGCTTAGAAAGCATAAGCATTTCATCTCAGTGCTGTCAAATATTAGTAATATTGAAGGCAATACCATACTGGTGACTTAAGGAAATGTGATCCCTAATAGGAACTCAAATACACACTTTTAATGTAAAGATAATTTTGCATTTTGTGATTTTTCATTTTTTTCTTACAAAATCTGAAAATGCCGTTCAAATGTATTTTGAAAAGGTCGTGATATGAGAAATAAGAAGTTACAAAACATTTTTTTTTTTACTATGCAACACCCTCCAAACACATGTTCAGTTAGAAAGAGCACCAAACATCAAACATTATTCTGGTGCTCCTGTTTTGAAATACAAGCTTTGCTTGTTTTGTGTTTGCTGCTTACAACAGAACGACATCTGCTAGAAGAGGTCACTAGTAAAAAGGTGTTAGCAACTGAGAGAGAAGCTGAAATCCAATCTGGATAAACGTATGTTTGAATCTTCACCAGTTATCACCTAGACTTGTATTTACAGTAGATAGATAAGTAGGTGAAAGCAGTATGAAATAGTACTACCTAAACTGTATTTCAAAAGTGATATTTAAAATCAGAAGTCATAAAAATAAGTCTGTGTCAAGCTGAAGAGGATACAAGAAATGCAATCTGAAATGCAGCTGTATTGATTTGACTCTTTTTGAGAGTAGAATTGATTAGCAAAAGCTGTTTTGTTTCTTGTGACATATCTTAGTTCAACACAATAACACTTAACACAGGGAAGCACTTCAGTGGAATTTGAAAGGGAATTTCTTTAAGATCTGGAGCAGGCTGTTTCTATGCTAGCAGGTAGCTGGGTACATTACAAATTAATCAGTAGATTCATGTGAATGCTGCTAAGACCTTCACATCTTTGTTATATTTGGTTCAAGGAGTTTACATCAGATAACATTTTGTCTAGTTGCTGGAACAAACGTCTTTGGTACACAGTTGGTTTTCTGAAAAGAAAAAGTGCTGGGTTCAACTGGAAGAACCTGTGGTATTGCATCCCGCACACTTGACTTGGAGGCTGCCTAGAGTGTTGTTGGATAAGAGATACTGGTTTAGCTTCCCCAGGAAGGATCTTAAGCCATTCACAGCAAAATCACAATGTTTACCAAGCAAGCACATGGTGACTGGAGATGATCAAAGCATTTATACGAGCAGAAGACTCGCTTTGAAACCCACTGCTACTCTAAACTATATATCTAATACAGTTTTAACTTTAGAAACGAGGAGTCTGAGGACAAAATGTAGTTTCCTTGGAGTGACTGTAAAATGTTAACAACTTCTAAGTTTATAGGAAATGTAATATCTGGTCTCAGAAAGGAAAAACAAGTATGAAATATACTACAAATCTGAAGTTCCGTCTCTTTTTCTTGATACTGGTAATAATGTGACTTTGAATCATTTGAAAGGAGGTAAAATAGTGTAACTAATAAAATTAGTGGATGAAATTATTGACGTACACAAATTGTTGTTCCTTCTGTTTCTTCTCTTCTGCTATTATTTTGTAATTTCTTCTCCTGACCTCTCTGAGAGGGTAAAGTAAAGAATAAAGTATCAGGCTGCCTGCTTAGGTACCATGTGAAGTTAATAAGTATTCCCTTTAATACTGGTATGTCAATTATTGTAAATGTATCTTTTCTACCTTTTGAAAGCATATATTACTACCTGTTTCGTTTTACATATCTGTTTTCATAATTGATTCATTCAATTGAAAATATCTCTAAAAGCTTTAGTCTGTATTCTGAGATATCCAGAACTCTCCCACATACTTTAGTCAAAGTGAAGCAATGGACTTCCATTTGATGATCTTTAAGAGACTTTTCAGTTCTCTCTACCCTATTGGTATGGCCTGTATACTTTGAATGTACCGTGCGTTCATACAAACACATACTTGGGGAATTTACTATTTCTAGGTACTATTATCTTGGCTGCATATATTTGTGGCTGGATATCTTAATATGTGGATATCTGAATAGTATTTCAGAATGTAAAATGGTTAAATTCCTTTGTTGAAGTAACCAGACATGTCACTCAGAGAAAAAGATGCGTTTTCTGCTTCTAGAAACAGAACGGCTCCAGAAGAATCTACAGAAAATCTCTCTGCTAACTTAAGCTTCACAACACATATATGGGGCTTCCTCATCAGAGAAAAAGAGAGCTTTTATAAATAGAAAGATCCACTAACATATTTTTGTCCAAGACACTATATGGATTACACTGAACTGTAGCCTGTCTATAGCTAGGTATCTTTCTAGACACAGCTTCTTTATATGGGGGGGGAAAAAAAGGCATGTACTCCCCTGTCTTTAAGATTGCCACCGACAGCTTCAATCATACAGCTGCTCTGAGACAGAAGAATAATGTGGAGAAGTTAGTGACAGAAATAGTTTGTCCAAGAAAGTCTCTGTAGCTAGAGAGCAAAAAGCTGTTTCCAAGGCTGCTTAACTCTTCTGACTTCATGCTGTCAATCAATATTAAGATATTTTCATGTTAAAGCTTTGAAAAATTCAGCAGTATACGAGGAAGATGGAATCCATATTTAACAAAAGAATGGATTTAATAGCAGAGCTGTAGATAAAACATCAAAGGTTAAAATTACACAGAAGAACAATAAACACTACAGCAATAAAGGAAACAGTATAACGAACAGAATAAACACTGAAGTAGCAGTTGAAGAGTAATAAACACTACTGAGATATTAATCAAGAGGGACTGTGGTTTATGGCTGGATATGTCTTGAGTCAAAGCAAGATATAAACTAATTTGTATAATATATTTTTGTTTCTAATATTTTTCACATCCATCAAAATGAATATTTAATAAAACAATTAAAATACTTCTTATCCTTTTTTGATGTGGTAAGAAACTAAGAAACAAAGGCCCATTACTAATAGTTCATCTTTGTGGGAATACTTATCATTATTTTGACATGAATCCTGAATTATTATTGAAAGCAAATAGAGAAACAAGGACTCAAAGCTCTTGGTTTTCTCTTTTATTGCTGTGGTTGTCACTGTGTACTCTGTGGCAATGAAACAGCTGATAAATTAAGGCTTACAGAATTAGATAATCTCTAACAGTCCTTATGAGAACATCATTTTCCTTATGAAATTATGCAAAGAATACATTTCACTTCCCCTTGTTCGTATATCTAGACTTCAGATTCTTTAATGCTCTAGACTCGGGGGCATTTAACTACCCGGAAAACTAGATTCTGTGGGTCTCTACTTCCTTTTCTAGACATTTATCAGTCATTAACGTAAGCTTTTTTTCCCCAAGGATTTGTTTAAAAACAGGGAGAAATCTAAACTCCTGAGAAAAACAAAGCAAGCCAAAAAAGCCAAAAAAACCAAAACAAACAACAACAGCAACATCATACACCTAAGCGCACAAAAATCAGCACTTCTTCCCTACTACAGAATTCAGGGACAGGAAGTCCCTGGAGCAAAGCTTAAATAATAGTGCCCCTCAGCAGCACACAACTGCCTGTGTATAGAAATCTACAGGAAACGAATCAGCGTCTAACTTAAGGTGTGTATTTCCAAAGGCCTGAGCATGGAAAGTCTTTCCATAGTGGAAGTCCTCTCTAAGAGTTTTGGGTGGCACAAAGACACTGTAAACTGGATTTCATCTTTTACTTCAGGAACCACCTAAAAGTACTTTTAGGCTAGCCAATGATGACGTGAAAGCTTCTGTCTGCAGCTGGTATATTACAAAAATTAAGCTAGGTCGTCTAAAGCAGTTGCTAGTGTGAGATGACAGTTGTGTTGATTTTTACATACCAAACTGGGAAGGAAGCAGCAGAAAATTAACACCAGTTAGAGCCAAGAAAATACTGTTTAAAATAAACAATCCAGATTTTACATATGTACCTTGTAAATGACGCAGATGGATGCTTAACCTCCAATCAGGAGCTTTATCCTTCAAAACACAGGACATAACTTTCATCAGGCTTTATCCTCCCTTTCCTAACTGGGCAGCGAAGATGCTGAAAAGATAATTCTCTGTTTGTGGTTTTAGTTCATGGCTCCTTTTAGAACCTAAGTTAATGGAATAGTCTTGTGAGAGACAAGAAAGAGTCTTCTATCTTTTTTTAGTTTTGGAGAAAGTCACTTTACATTGTGATTGTTTTTATTATAAAAATAAACATGCCAGCACACATTTGGAACCCCATATGACTATTTTACCCCCAAAGAGACAGTGTGTTCAGAGGAGTATAATATTTGACAGTCATTAGCCAGCAGAGAAGCCCATTTTTCTCTACCAGTAGTATCCTTTCACCTCATTATGAAACAAGAGTTGTCATATCAAAATTGAAGACTTGTCAACAGAATGGGGAAAATCATTTTTAATTACTGTATGGATAAAGCTTGAAGATGGTAATAACAAATGGAGGTGTGATAACTGAAAGAACTACAGACAATTCTTGAATTACATTTTGTATTTTTAGTTGTTGCATTTGTATTTGTTTCTATATTAAGAACAATCAAAATATATGCTGTTTAGTGGGTGCACAGGATACGTTACTTTAAAGTATTTCTGTTGTAATTACCATCTATGTTGCAGCTCTGAAGTTAACTCTGGAATGAGTATACTTTGATTCTGGACTTCAGCAAAGATTTAAGGGTCCCTAATTAGCAAAAGCCATCATTAAAGAGATACTCACATTTTATAAAACAAAAAATTCAGATCTATAAATAGCTAGTTCTGCATATATAGAGTTGAATATTGGACTGCGCCTCTGTGTTTCAGTGGGTACTTAGTTGCACTGAGAAGATATTAATACCCTCATTACTGTATATTAAATAAAACTACAGAAAGACAAAAGCAACTGAAAGTTTATTAATTTACATATATATATTTTTACTGATAAATGTGTGTTTACAATGGCATGAGATGCCCTTTCATCTTTCTTTTTTAGGTATGAGTTACTGAGTATTACTAAAATACTTACTATGTTGAAGAAATAAAAAATAGTAGTAATTAATAGTAGCGTACTTAACCACAGCAGAGATACAAAATTGCCATTAGTTTCTCAGTATCAACGTCTTCATTTTTATTATGTTCCATTACTGTTTTATCTCAGTCCCCTCACAGTTCCTCTTTCAGAGAAGTCTACAGCATAAAGTAAATGGGCCACATTAATATGTCACTTCCACTTTAGCCAGTGCAACTACAGTATAGATAGCTATGGCTGGGTGCATTTTCACTAGTAGCTTCTAGGCATAATATGGTCATTTTTAATAATTTTATAGATAAACCTTTTACTCAACTTCTCACTCTGTTACATTAATTATTAGTATGCAAAAGCAGAATTTAAATATGAGTCAATATTCTATTACATATTTTTTGTGGGTTTCCTTCTTATGGAATTCTAACTAATAGCAGTAATGAGATTTCTACAGTATTTTAGCGTATGGTTGAGCAATAAATATTACAATTTGAATGAAGGACAAATACTGCACAGGTGCAGAGAAAAGTCAAATTAGTTTTCCTAGTGCTGCATCCAGTATAGAAGCTTAAGACGATATGCATATGTTAAGGCAGTCTGTTGAGAAAATGTGATACATCAAAGTCCTCAAAACTTGAACATTAGATTATTTCAGCCTTTGAATTAAATGGTTTCTAAAATTTAGTTTCTGCAGTACTGAGGTATACTGGCTGTATATGACATACAGAAGAATAACCTTCCTTCAAAGCAGGAAGATTCTTCGTGGTATCGAAGGCTGCATTTGTTAATTCTTCCCTCACAGTTATTTTCCCCTGCTTGCATTTGGGAGCCTGGGCCTTTAAATTCCACAAAACAAAAGAACTGTGGTGACTGTTTTTAAGCTTTGCACTGCTTGTTGTATTTTCCTTTCTCTTAACTGGTAAATTCTGCTAGCTTTGGTTTTTCTGCTTATTAGTTTTATTTTCATTCCTCATTTCTGGAGCTCTGAAAGTCTTTTTATGAGTTCAAAACATTTTACCTCATTTCTTGAATGAATGCACAGAATAATTGAGGTGTCAACGGTTTACGGGCGGTAGGTCATGAGGAAACGTGAAGGACAATATTTTCAGAAGTTGAGGAAAAGGCTAAACAAAAATATCCTCTGTCTGATGTTTTCATAGGCATTTATCCACTCCAGCTGAAGTTTATTAGGAACTCACAGGTAGGTGGCATGACTAAAACCAAATATCATTTGGTGAAACAGGATATGAAAAATCAGAGACAATTTTTGAAAATATTTTGCCATTTTTGTTGAAGGGGTACCAAGTGCCTACAGTTCCCATACTTTCACTGATTTTAAACCAGTAAATGTATTCCTTCTAATTAGTATTTCATGTCAAAAACAGGAATCCTTTGAGAGTGATCAGAATCAGGTCTCTTCCCAGGGAAAGGCATTCATCCCACTCTCCATGAGAAGGAGTGAAATCTAGGTCTCCTACTTCCTAGCCTCAAGCCACTAAGATGTTAAAATGAGGCATTGCTGCCTTCTTTATTATGCATTTATTGGGAGTGTGGGAAAACTAGTCATTCTAAGTCAAACTATAAGAAAATTTCTGAAATAAAATTCTTTGGGGAACTTGGTCAGAGAAGCATGAATTTCTGGATCTGAGCTGGGCTTGCACTAATAAAAACATAATCATTCAGAGCTGCCAGAATGTCCAGGCGTGAAGCTGGCACCCAAATCCTAATCATAACCTTTGTGGTACCGTGGACTCAGAGATTAGCTGAGGAGGGCTTTGCAGGATCGTGTCTTAGCTATATACATATGAGTTATGATTGCATCCTTGTTTCTTTGAAGTTTTTAAGCTTAAAGCAGAAACCACCAGTGTAGCAAATGGCTAAAATATAGCATGCTCACTGAGAAGTCACTAAACAACCTGGGGAAGTAAATTACCAAAATCAGATAACACAGTGGATCGTTCAAAGGGGTGACTAGATGAGTTCAGTTATGCAGCTGATACAGAGGAGTTTGAAGAAAGGATAATAAAAAGAATCTGCTGTAGTGGGTAAATAGCAATGTTTTCTTTATGATTTCTCTGTATGTAGTCAGAGGATAACAGCAGCACACATGCTAGCCCTGCCCTCACCTCACCTGTGTTTGCCTTGGGATCAGGGATAGGGCTTCTCTACTGTTGGAGACAACACTTTGCTTTGAAGGATGGATGGATCACTGGGGAGAGCCATTGCTGGCTTTAGTAGCTAAAACATTATAGGAAGGAGAGAATCAAGATTAATATGGAAGGACTAATTCAGAATGATTAGTGAAAAGCAAGTCCTACTGGTGGAAAATGAAGCAGCAATTTGTGGGCATTCATACATTCTTCAGTTTGTGATCATATCCACTAAACACATCTGTTGAACTGAATCAATTTAATCTGTTAATTATCTTTAAGAGTTTTTAACTAGGTTTTTTTTTTTTTTTATCTTTAATGTACAGTTTGTGGCTCTGATGGGTGACTGAAAATCTTCATTCCAACTTAGTTCCTATTCCCATGTCTCATTCACTAGATTATTTTCTTTTTGTGTTTCTATTTGTAAAGTATTTTATAAGTTGTGACTATTCTTCATAGCATTCCTTCAAGGGAGATTAAAAACAGATGAGTGGATATATTTGCAGTATGTCAAGGCCAAGAGGAGAACTCAAGCATTTCTTGTTCCTATTAATCAGCTGAATGAAAAATTAACTGTAAACATAAAAATGATAAAGTAAATAAATACCTACTTCATGTCTGGCTGAAGAACACAATCAGAGGCTAGGATGCTGACAGGTGTGTAAAACCATCAAGTGCACTGTATGGACCAAGATATTTGTCTATATCTTTAGGCACTGGAAAAGCAATGGAAGAAATTAGAAATATAGCATCTCTGCAAATTAGCAAATCAGAATCAATAATCATAGAATCACTGAATGGCCTGGGTTGAAAGGGACCTCAAAGATCATCGAGATTCAACCCCCCTGCTGAGTGCAGGGTTGCCAACCACTAGACCAGGCTGCTCAGAGCCATGTCCAGCCTGGCCTTGAATGCTTCCAGGGATGGGGCATCTACAACCTCCTTGGGCAACCTGTTCCAGCGTGTCACCACCCTCTGTGTGAAAAACTTCCTCCTAATATCTAACCTAAACCTCTGCTGTCTTAGTTTAAAACCATTCCCCCTTGTCCTATCACTATCCACCCATGTAAACAGTTGTACACTCTCCTGTTTATACGCTCCCTTCAAGTAATGGAAGGCCACAATGAGGTCTCCCCGGAGCCTTCTCTTCTCCAAGCAAAATAAGCCCAGTTTCCTCAATCTTTCTTCATAGGAGAGGTGCTCCAGCCCTCTGATCATCTTAGTAGCCCACCTCTGGACCTGTTCTAGGAGCTTTCTTGCGCTGGGGGCCCCAGGCCTGGACACAGTACTCCAGATGGGGCCTCACAAGAGCTGAGTAGAGGGGGACAATCGCCTCCCTCTCCCTGCTGGCCACTCCTCTTTTAATGCAGCCCAGAACATAGTTGGCCTTTTGGGCTGCAAGCGTGCGCACTGCTGGCTCATGTCCAGCTTCCCGTCCACCAGGAGCCCCAAGTCCTTCGCTGCAGGGCTACTCTCAAGTAGATCTTTCCCCAGTTTGTATAAATACGTAGGATTGCCTTGGCCCAAGTGCAGCACCTTGCATTTGACCTCGTTGAACCTCATTAGGTTCTCATGGGCCCACTTCTCCAGCCTGTCCAGGTCCCTCTGGATTATTTCTCTTCCCTCCAATGTATGGACTGCACTGCTCAGCTTGGTGTCATCTGCAAACTTGCTGAGGGTGCACTCGATGACATCGTCTATGTCACTGATGAAGATGTTGAAGAGCACCAGTCCCATGACCAACCCCTGAGGGACACCGCTTGTGACCGGCCTCCATCCTGACATAGAACCATTAATTAGAACCATTTGGCTGTGTCCAGCCAACCAGTTTTTAATCCACCAAACAGTCCATCCTTCAAATCCATACCTCTCCAATTTAGAGAGAAGGATGTGGTGAGGGACCCTGTCAAAGGCTTTGCAGAAGTCTGGGAAGATGACATCCGTCACCCTTCCCCTGTCCACTGATGCCGTCACTCCATCATAGAGGGCCACCAGATTGGTCAGGCATGATCTGTCCTTGGTGAAGCCATGTTGGCTGTCTTGGATCACCTCTTTGTCTTCTATGTGCATTAACATAGCTTCTAGAGGGGTCTGCTCCATGATCTTCCCAGGCACAGAGGTGAGGCTCACTGGCCTGTAGTTCCACGGGTCTTCCTTTCTCCCTTTCTTAAAAATGGGAGTAATGTTTCCCTTTTTCCAGTCACTGGGGACTTCACCTGGCAGCCATGATTTTTCAAATACAATTGAGAATGGCTTGGCAACCACATCAGCCATCTCTCTCAGAATCCTGGAATGGATGTCATCTGGCCCCATGGACTTACATACATTCAGTTGCATGAGAAGGTCTTGGACCTGTTCCACTGTTGCAGTGGGATGGAATCTGCTCCCCACACCCTCACCTAGAGGTTCAGGGTCCTGGCAGACATGGGAAGCCTGATCACCAGAGAAGACTGAGGCAAAACACTCACTGAGTACCTCAGCTTTTTTATGTCTGAGGAAGCCAACTGTCCATTACCTTTTATCTGAGAGGGAACACTCTCCTTGGCCTGTCTACTCCTGCCTATGTACCTGTAGTACCCCTTCTTGGTATCTTTCACACCCCTCTCCAAGTTCAGCTCCATCTGTACCTTGGCTTTCCTAATCCTACACAGGCTGACAACGGCCCTGTATTGCTCCCAGGCTACACAACCCTGCTTCCACTTCCTGTACATTTCCCAGTTTTCCCTCAGTTTAAGCTGCAGATCCTTGCTCAGCCACATCAGTCACCTGCCTCCCCTACTCACCTTCTCCTGCTGAGGGACGGAGAGCCGTTGTGCTCTCAGAAGTGTGTCCTCAAAGAGCTGCCAGCTCTGTTCTGTATCCATGCCCTTAAGGATGGTTTCCCAGGGGATCCAATCCAGCAATCCCTTGAGCAGCCAGAATTTTGCTCTCCCAAAGATCAGGGTCCTGACTCTGCTTTTTGCCAGGCCTGCATTCTTCAAGATCACAAACTCCACCAGGACATGGTCACTACAGCACAGGCTGTCTCCAATCTTAATCTCTCTAATGCTCTTCTCCACATTGGTGAGCAAGAGGTCCAGTAGGGCTTCACCTTGGGTCGGTCCATCTAATACCTGGACCAGGAAGCTATCCTCAACAGACTCCAGGAATCTCCTGGATTGTCTGCCACCCACCATGCTGCTATCCCAGCAGATATCCAGGTGGTTGAAATCCCCCATCAGGACAAGAGCCTGCAAGTGTAACACTTCCTGCAGCTGGAGCAAGAAGGCCTCGTCAATAGGCTCCCCCTGATCAGGTGGCCTTTAACAGACCCCAACCACTAGATCTCCTTTACTGGACCAATCCTTGATTTTAGCTCACAAGCTCTCAACCTGATGGTGGCTGCGTCTCAGACATAGCTCTTCGCAATCTATCCACTTCCTAACATAGAGAGCAGTGCGTTATTTTTTTATTATTATTAGGGTGTTTTCTTTTAATAATTAGAGTTTTTTGAAAGGATATTTACTTGAAAATGTCACTGTTCACACAGACATATCCCATGTGTCTGCACTTGCACTGGATGGGCTTTCAGCACCTTTTATGCAATATTTTCATTACATATGTGATTTGGTCTCTTTTTTTCTTTTCTACATAAAATTATGATGCTGTATTTTGGATCTCTAAAACTCTTAAAGATACTGATAAAAAGTCCAATTTATTTTTAATTCCTTTGATTTCAGTGGGATTACTTATGCAAGGATCTTGTAACATTATTAAAAAAAAAAAAAAGAGTCAAAGCATGCTCCTCTGAAAGACATCTTAGTGTTTTCAAGGATCTCATTCTACATTACTAAAGGACAACACTTGTACCTATTTCAAGATTAAGGTACTTAAGTATTACCTTGGTATTTATTTTTTTGTTATAGATTTCTTCTTTTTTTCCCCCAGGAATGTTCATCTTCCTTCTTTCTTGCAGCCAAGAAGGAAAAATGATTTCACTATTTCATATTTAGTATATTTGTGAATTATCTGATAGCCATGTATTTTTTTAATTAGGTAATGTGAAAAAGCAGAACACCTACTTGTGAAAAGGTGTGGTTTTTTATGGCAGTCTATGTCAAAGCAAGTGATCTTGCCAGAACTGTGACAGAAAGGCAACAAGTTGTCAGCTGTTTCTTCATGTATTAGTGCTTTTCCATAGACACAAGGTTAAAGCAGACTAAATCATGTTGACTATTTATCAGCATTTCCCCTACATTCTTCTTGTAGACCTTTCATTCCTGTCAGGTACTAAGCAAAAATACATTTTATAGTAGTTACATTTTAATCTAAGTCAACCATTGTGTTCCTCCATACTCTTGTCTTCAAATGATGCTTGTATGCTTTCTTACTTGTCTTTTCTGCAGCTTTATTATGTAACTTCTTCTCATCTTCTGTTCTTTTTTCACAATTTCCAACTTTCCTCACCTTTAGGGAATTTCTGCTTTCTGTCCCTTATTGTTACTCTGTGGGATGTTGATACAATACACTTAAACGCAACAATTTTTAGTAGTAAAATAACACTTACTAGTCTAAATCAGGAATCAGAAACCCCCTTTTGCAAGTTACTGATCTTTCACATAACAAAAGCAAAAAAAAAAAAAAAAAGCCATCTTTTGATCTAAAATGAACAAATAAGATGTGAACAAGTGAATGTGTAGGACAAGGTAATTTTAAAATTACAGATTTTTGCCTAAGAAGCAGAAGTTCTCTCATACCTTAACTTGTGAATGTACACTTTCAGGGTGACCTTGTCTTGACTTCTCAGATCAGAGTGTTTGAAGATTTCATATAAAGACTTGATTGTAAATACTACACATGAAAAATGAGGGTATACTTTTTTTTTTTTAACAGTAGTCTATGCTGCTCTATAACACAAAGCCCTGTATAATAAACACATTTGTTCTTTTACACCTGTGCAATTTTTCAAACTTGCTTTACTGACTCAGCTATGTAAATATTTCTATTGCTCCCTCCACTGTTGTAGCTGGATCCTGGGCTTACAACCATTTATTTATTTATTTTAAAACTTCCAGAAGAAATATTTTTAAATCACAAATCAAATTTTACTGACATTAATATTTTCTTGTAAAATTGCACACATTCAGTACAAAAATGAGAATCCTTTATGTTGCTCAAATGCCATTTCTTAAGATCTAAGGTGAAAGATTTCCAACTGAATTGCACATTTCTATAAATAGTTATATGCAATAATACAATATATATATAATGTAATACTTATAAGAACTGAGAGAGGCTGAACTCTATATATTTATGTTGCTTCTATGAGAATATGGTTTAGTAATTAAATAGAAGCAACTTTTGGAAGAATTTAGTACATTTTGTTACTTAATATTCATGAAGTTACAGGAAATATTATTAGGTTTTTTTATACTTGTACATTTTTAGTAGCATTTTCTTGATCAAAATTTTGCCAATGAGAACATTTTGGGGAAGAATTTCTCTTTTTTTTTGTCTCTCAGTAGGGAATTCACAGGAAATATAATTGTCTGCTTTTGCATAATACAAGGTGCAGTTGCTTAAACTAAACAAAGATAAATGGGCATATTTTCATGCCCTTAAAATCAGTAAAAGAGCTTTATTTGATTCAATTCTTTGACCATATTAAATTGAGGTGTTCTGAAGAGATAAGAGACGTGGGTTTCCTCTTTAATAAAGAGATTGTAGTTAAAAATATATGAATACACAAAAGGTTTCAGAGGTTAGGTGTCACTCAAGTATCAGCTTAATCAGCTTGGGATTATTCTCTAACACTTTTTCGTACTGATGCTAAAGACCATAAGCCTTGCTGCTTTTTACCCAAATGTTTAGGTGATCAATACATACAGTGAGTATCTGGTTTTCTTACTGTGACCTAACTAATTAACTTGTTTTGTCTAAAAAGCAAAGTAATTTTAATTTGCATTAGTAAATATTTGGACTTGCTGCGAGCCATATGGTAATGAAAGGGTTGGTGGGAAACCAAGTTCAAGCTCTCGCTCAAAGTAAGACTAATGCCAAAATAAATGCGGTGACCTATGTCTTTGTCTAGTGAATCTCCATAATATCCATAGCCTCTCTGAGTGGATAAACTGTGGTGAGTCCAGGAGAGCACTGCTAAGATGTTAGGGTTGGTAGGTGTAGGTGAGCTGGTGAAGAGGGATAATCTAACAGCACCCCTGAAGTGGAGTTACAATGTTGACCATGTCAGACTTCTTAGTAGTGGTAGATGTGTAACATCAGGCAGCTGCCCCTAGGAGGTCTGGTTTAGGAAGTTTGGACATTGCATTACTTAAAAAATTGTAAAAATTTAGTTGTTTTAGTGTAATATTACATCTTACATATTTTTCAGGTTTTATTTATTCTTGGTTTTAGTACTTTGTCATGCTCTGAGCCCAGGTTATGTTCATTCTTTGTTTTTGAGACTAAGCTACAGAATATTATTCTCATTTTCATTATCTGTGGGGAACAGTGCTGGTCTCTCCTGAACTGTCTTTAGACAATGATAGGAGAATGCTCACTGATATAAGCTGAAACCGTGGAAAGAAGTATGCTTTCAGCATGTGCTCAAACTCATCCTCATCTCTAGTTGGATTAGTAGTATAGCTGTAGCTCCAGCGACTTCCTTAGAAGTGTATTCTAAGATGCAATCTAAAGTGTCAGGAACTGAATTCATTGATTTTGAAAGAAGTTTTTGATTCAAATTAGTTCTGTAGTGAATAAGTGGACTCCTCCATGCGTAGTGACTTTATCTGAATGTATTTATAAGTCGTGCAAAAATCATAATAGGCATTCCCAAACTATTCTCTCATCCAGCTTGCATTAAGATAAATCCCTTTTCCTCCTTGTATTTTTTTTGAAAATTTATTAGGCATTACCACGGAAATAGGAAAAGGACAGCACTATTTGCAATACCATTTTCATATAGTCACTCTTCAGGTTATTGCTACAATGGTTGCTCAGAAGGTAATGCCTCCTATTTTATTATGTTGGCCTGTGATATCTGAGGGGGATGCTAGTAGTATGGCAGTAGAAGTTGAACCTTCCCACCAGCAATCCATTACATTTTGTTGCTGTGTGGCAGAGGGGCAGTCTGACAAAGTGTTGTCTGTCATGGAAACGCACTTGAAGCAAAGGGCAGGAAATACTCTATTAGGCAATACTAGTGAGATATTTTAAGGATTGTTATGCACTCTGAGCTATTTCTTCAATGAATCTTGACAAAATTATGTAGCACAGAAGTTTTTGTAATTGTGACACACACACACAGTAAAAGTGTAATAGTAAAAGGCTTATTGACCTTCAAAATTCTAAACAGTCTCAGTATGAACTTCTGATGCTAAATATATCCTAAAGATATGAAAATAATATGTCATCAGGTGCTTGAAATTTGCAAAAAGCACATTGCTTTACTTAACTAATTTTTTTTTTTTATCAATCCATTACTTGTTAGATACAGTAAAATGTCACAGTTGTTTTAGTACATTTTTATCCAAAGATAAGCTTTGGAAACTGTTATTTATTTCTTTTGTTTGTTTTAGTCATGTTCGTTATAGATACATCATAGTGGTTTTCCAAGTGTTCCATAAGCCATTTTTTTAATACAGAGATCCTAGCCTAAAAAGTTTACATTTAAATGAGAGGAGGAAGAGGAGAGAAGAGAGAGGAAAGGTAACCATAAAAGGCAAGGAGTTCTTGTATGTGGGTCCTCCGTGCAATAGGTACAGAAACAGGGAGAGGCATGCTCTATATGATACAGTATTCTCTGTTGGAACCTGACATATCGAGATGCTGCTGGAGTCACCTTTGTTCTCTTTCTTCTCTCTTCTTAGATTCACATTGCACCTTTTTCTCTCATACATTTTTCATCTTTGAGGGCTTTCACTTCCATTTTGTCTTTTAGCCAAAATCGCTGCACCCTTGTGCACTTCAGTCTGATTTGTTTGCAGTCGTCTGGGGAATGACTGCTTGACTCAGTGAGGCCTTAGCCAGAGATCCCTAAGCTGCCACAGACCATGTCAGCTGCACAACTTAAGAAACATAGGCATCTGAGCACAGTTTTACACCTGGAGCAGTACAGTGATGGACAGGGTTGATTACTTCGAGAACAGTGCTTCATTAAAGCTGCTGTTCCGCTTTTGGGAGCCAGGCTGTTGGCATTGTGCAGTGGTGCACTCCGACATCAAATGTACTAAATTGCTCAAAGCAATCTCATGAGTCTCTTGCAGCATGTAGTTACAAAGATACGTCCCTAGATGTTAAATAATTATCAAACTTTGGCCACAAGAGACTTCTTTTTAAACATTCTGCTAAGAATCAGATTTTTTTTCTGGAAATTAGAGTCCTAAACACATATCACTTGTTCAGTGTTCCCACTCTTAAAAATCTATTAAGTGAGTCAATTGTATGAAGAAGAGTGACATAGCATGCGTTGTACTACTATCACACACAGGTTAGACTGCAAAGACTGAAGCCTGGGAAGAGTGAGAAGTGATCTGTGATTCAAGAAGGAACTCATTCTTTAGAGGATTTGTCATACTAAAAAGGATTGAAAGAGAAGTTTGCCTGGATCCTCTGTTATGGGGTCTATCTTTATATCTCAGAAAAGAGGGTTAAATTTGGGCGTAAAAAGCAGTAGATTGTTACAAACCTCTGTAGATATCTAAGCAATCACTTGCTAATTCTTACTCTGTTGGAACTATCACATCTCTTAGGCTCAGTTAAAGTGTTCTCATAAAATGAAGAAACTAGACTGAATTCTTTTTGCTGGTAAGAGGCAAAGAGAAAAAATAAGGTAGAAAGAAAAAAATATAGACTTTCATACTGTATAGCATCCCAATAAATTGGGAGGTTTGAGAGAAGGAAAGCAGCTAGAAAGTCACCATTAAGTACCTTCTGAACGATGAATTTATTCCTCTGCCTCCTATGGAAGTACCCTGAGAGTTTTCTATCCCTACTGCTCACCTGCAGTTAGGCTTGAGAGTGGTATTTCTCATTATAGCATGTTTGTTTTTTAAACTTTCTGGGTTTTTTTCCCTCCTTCTATTAAATACTACTGTATATAAGACATTTTCCTACTTATTTACAGTCAGTGTAGGTGTAACTGCTTTAAAGATACCAAAGGTTAGTGTTAGCCTGAAAGGTTTGTCTTCAGGCATGTTAAATTAAGAGAAGTATTATAACCCTGTCATGAAGAAGGATGTCTGCCTCTCCACAGTCAAAGTGAATAGACATTGTTGGTGGCAGAATGTGAACGTAAAGACAACCTTGTTTGTCACTACCTAATCAGTACTTGTGGGTGACATCCCTGACAATATTGCTGCAGGTTAAGTAGTTTTAATGCTATCTTTTGTTAGGTTTCTGTTGTTGTTATATTTTTGTTGTTCTTTGGGAGTTTACTTGCCCGTATGACTTCAGAATTTTGCCAAATCTTTTCTTGTACTTTTACTCCTTTTTCTGGGAGGAGTCATTCAGACTCAGATTATTTAAATGTATGCTACCACATGTATGCCCATCTTTTACATAACAATGAGCATTTTCTCATCACAATCAGCATTTTCATAAATAAAACACAAAAATAAGCGTTCAGGTGATTAATTTTTGGCTAGTAATTTTTAAAGTTGCTTGGCACCAGAATTAACTCATTAAAATATTTTTAGGACAATTTAATATTCACTATCCAAAACTACCCAGATAACAAACAAACTAGTATTTGTTCAAACAATGTATTTTTGAATACAAATATTATCATGTTATATTAACAGGTGGAAATAAAATTGGAATAAGTAAGCCAAACAGGATAGGCTGATAAAGGGATGGATCTTCAATGATCAAATTCTTTGAATTTATGATGTATCTTTTAGTTGCCTCTAATGGCAGTTGAATGAGATCCAATATGTAGTTAGGAAATAAGTTAGAAAAAGCTGCTTTTACTTATCTTCTCTTTTTTTTTTTCTTTTTGCTTCTGTTGAACTTTCCATGTTTTGTAGTCTCTACCTTTAATAGAAGAAATAAGTATTTAATGTCCAAACACTATTCCAAAATCTTACTATTTTCTGTACGTTCATTAAGCATTTCCTAGACATATAGCCACTGCCATCATACTGGTTCCCAAACCAGAAGGAAACCCCATAAGTCCTTCTCTAAAAAAATTTCCCAAGACACTCAAAAGAACACTGGTTGTCATGTAACAGCTATTTGTCCTACACTTATAGAAATTCACACTTTGACAAATAGTGCTGCAATCAGTTGCTAACAATGAATGTGTTTGACTGTCAGTATGAATGTGAAAATTAGGCTTTCCCAAAAACTGTGTAATGAGTCAAGTCTAGTGACAACTAAGTTTAACGGTTACAAGCTAGTGGACATTGGAAGTTAGCTTGAACAACTGAGTAGTTAAACCCTATTTTAAATTGTAATACTTATATTTGTTACTCTTCCTTCTTTTTGCAGATGCATTTTTATGCTAAGACAAAAGAAGGAATAATGGGAGTAGGAAAATATCATTATCAATAATATTCATGGAACAATTATGGTATTGTGTTGCAATCCAATTATTTATGAAAATATTTTTTTCTTTCTTCCAGAAGTTTCTCATTAATCTGTTAGTTATTCATGACCCTCAGGGCAAATAGATGCATCTTCTTGCACAGTGGCTTGTCAGTAGAATAATGCCAAAGAGAAGGGCTTGCAGTTATAGGTGTCCATGTAGAAATCACCGTATGTGCTTTGATACATTCTGCCAGTTCACACAGACTAGTGATCCACTATGTGGTGGTTAATATATCTACCTATGTAGCTGTGTTAATGCAGGTGAAAATAAGTTATCTGCTTGTTCTGAACAGGCTTGAAATTCATGCTCCAAAATGAATTGGGGCACTACTGGGCAGCATCGTTATTGTGGCAATCTTCTCCAGATGCATGGGTGAGGAGGCTTCTGAAAAATACTGTCAATTCATTTTACAGTTCATGCTCTCAGACCTGATTTTTAAGCAGAAGGAATAGGCGCAGCTTGGCTGACCATAGGGCTTTTGCAAAAAAAAAATACATCAAAATCAATTAGACCAATGAAAGGAAAGAAGAAAATTAAAACAATCACAAACCGTGATACCAATACCTTAAGATATCCTTTTGTTTAAGAGAATGGCTCTGCTTTTGCAGCAAACTGGTGAGAAGATTTGCTCTTTAAGTCAACTGAAAGCCTATTGCTTTAATTCCTTATTACTGCCTTTTTTTGGTCTTTAGCATCAGTCACAGTGTTTACCAGTCAAAGTCCCAAACCATACAGCAAATATCAATTCAAGAGCTACTTAATCTATGGAAAAGTAACTGAGACTGTCTTTGTATTTGACTGAAGCACTGTGGGGAACTAAGAACTGGATTGACAAATTAGACAAAAGATATTACTAATCCTATTCACTGTATACTGTTAAATATGTATGAAGAGGATTTATAACCAGTTCCCGAAGAGTTACTTTATCATCAGTTTCATCTGTAAAGAAAAAACCTTAAACTATTTTACATCAGACTTTTCCCTACATTTTCCCTTCTACATTTGATTACTTGAATTCTCTTCAGCTGACAAAGGAAATCACTTATGAGAAATCTGCCAAGAATTAGTTTATTGGCTCTCTAAATATCTAAGCATGGCTCTCATAGTAACTTTTAGTATCACCATTTTCAAGTTTTCTTAAACTGCATAAATACCAGCTTACTTAAGTGATCTTGAAATAAAAAAGCGTTGAGCTCAGGAATGTTAAATAAGCACAGGCAAAACTAAGACAGGCAGACTTCTGTTGTTATATGGTTTGATCAAATATGGAATGTTGTAAGCCTTCGCTTCAGTTTACCATCTAAATGCTGATGTATGAGAACAAAAAGAGCAGATGATGGAAGATGCATATACTTAATAATGTGTTTGGAAAGGAAAAGAGAAATGAATCAAAAGGTATGACCTGCTAGTTTTACACTACATCTGGACTTACCCTGCAGTCTAGCAAAACACATTGAAGTTTCTCAGAGTTGCTTGAAAAAAGAATTTTGTTCTGATCCAAAAAAAAAAAAAAAATTTTCATTGATTTTGAAGATTTGATCCAGACTCTGCATTTTATAAACACACAGAAAGAAAATCATATTTATTCAGATGAGCCTAAGGGATTAAAGACTCCTTGAAAGTCTACATTCTCTAACTTTCTGAATAATTTTGAACCTATAATATGAGTGAAATCACTACCCGATTCCACCTGAAATGCTTAGAATTGCTTTTATTATTAGACGTTCAAGCAAAATTTACATTGATACCTGCAACAAAGTTCATCCAGCTGAATTGAAGTCATTAATGCAAACACATTATTCATGAAACAAGATTTTTTTTCCTTTCCCAAATCAATCATTAAACCAGAAATAATTTAGTTCCCAGCAAGCAACCCCTACTTGTTTCATCTCAAAGAAAATTAACATTTTACACACTGTTGCCAAAACACTCCGTTGCTTTATATGCTTCTCCTAGGCAGTTGCCTGAAATCCAGCAGAACATTTCACTTCAAGATCAGCTTTCTTTGGATCTGCTCTTTCTACCAAGACAGAATCTTTGTTTGAACATAAATGAATTGAATATGAGTTGACTGGATTCTAAGAGTCACCTCAGGAAATGAAAACACTCTCCTTTCGTCCCTTGAATAACTTAGGTAAGGTCCTATGCTCCTTGTAAGCACAGAATTTTTTCATTCCAAAGATTTGGATAATTTTTCTCTCTCCTTTTTTCTTCCCCTCTGTATTTCTTTTCAGATAGTCTAGCTGAATTAAGTGAGAAATTAAACTGTATAATACAGCCTTACTATAGGCAGAACAAAATGAGTATGATCCGATGAGATAAATCGCTGAAGGTTAATAGCTTTTTTAAAATCAATCTTCCTTACAAAGGAAAAGGGTAAATGGCTTAGTGGATGAAGCCTTGGCCTCTCACCTTTGTGACCATAGTTCAACTCTGAACTGTGAGGGTCCCGAGTTACATGCTTTATTGGGCTGAGATCAGTCTCTAGTGGGCAGGAGTCTGTATTACAAGATTCATGGACATATTTTTCCATAGAGGCAATAGCAGGACATTAGGCTGATAGAGACCACTCTGTCGTTTCCCTGAGCAGTGTGACTGACACACCAAAGTTAGTGTCACTCCAAGCGAAGTGTGAGAAAGTCTCAGCTTGAAGCCCTCTGCACTATATCCATGCAGTGCACTGATAAGGATGTGGCACATGGAACAGCTTGCAGACTTATGTCAACAATAAATACAATGCTATCCATTTAACAAACAAAATCAGGTGACTTTTTTCATAATAATTAACAGATTACTAGGAACCTTTAATAATTTTAATTGATCATTTTTCATACCAAGTTCAGACAAAGAAATAATTTATCTAGCTGTTATTCAGAAAGGAGGCAAAATTTCAGAGAACAAAATAATTGAAATGTCAATTAGGAAGTTTAAGTAAAAGTGGAGAATTTTTTTTAAAAAACAACATTTCTCAAATAATTTATTAGCATGTTAATCAAGTTTTAATCAGATATTAGTCTGATAAGTTATGTATTCCCATCAGTCATGTGCATGAAATGACTATTAAATAAGCTTCTTTCTGATTTAGTTTTAATAATGTGTTTTAATAGAAAAGCATACTGCATTCTAAGTAGCAAAATGAGCAACCCAAACTGAATAAACATACAAGGCACACACACAAAAAAAGCTTTCAGTTAAAGAAACTGTCGTAAGCATGATTTTTGTAAGCAAAGATATATTCCCTTGAGGCTCAACTAAAAGCAGAATTTCTTAATCTTGTGGGAAATTTTATTTTTGAAGCCAAAACATTGTAGGAAAAACCTGTTATTTAAATGTGAAAGTGTTTTGGTTTACCTGTTTGGCCTTTGCAGCAAGATACAGAGAGTCTTGTGTGAAAGTATTCAGCTGTGTATGCCTATGTGTTGTGAATGTATGTGCATAAGATTAAAATCGGATACATAAAATGTGCATTTTCTGCTACTGAAAGACACCGTGCATGCTTGTGGTGATATATAATTAATATAAACTTAATTTGAAAATAATATGTATGCTGAGACTTAGAAAATGAATGTATGTTAAAATGTGCATACATTCATGACACTTCCACACTCATCCCAGTGATTTTTAATGATTATTGCTTACTGTTAATTCAAAACACCTTCAAGTCCCTTTGTTTTGATCAAAGACTTTTTCTCCCCCGAGACTGATGGATGGCTCTGTAATTTGTGAGGTAATATGTTAAAGGTCATGAGTTAATATGTCCTCTGGAACTTGCTCTTCTTCTTGCCTTCGTTTACCAAATGGGTGAAAGGAATAGCTTTCTTTTTCTATGTATGTGTAACTCCTGCTCCGATGTACACTAGATGTATGTGTTCATATTTATGCGTGTGTTTATGTATGTGTATCACAATGTGTATTCATACATGCAGATGCACAGTCACCTTTAAGACAATTTTATGCAATACTTCTTCTTGTAACAATGTGACTATAGCTGTCTGAATCAAGTATTATTATTATCCTTTTTAAAATTAAACTACCCACAAAACATGCATTTACTTTCAGCTATAGAAAATGCTAATAATGCTTTTAGAATGGTCTTTAAAAAGTCTAATTATATCATTTAAAAACTGAGAGACCAAAGGGCAAGCTAAATTCTCCTAACATAAATCAGACTTTTTTATTTCAATGACTTTAAAAACCTCAAATGCAGTAATTTTAATAGCAATGAAAGAATGAATAAGTCATAACTCCGCCTGATCACATAACTGTCTATAACTGTTATTAAACGCTCCAAAATAAGTGAACTCATTATGTTTCTGCACTGCTTTTAGCTAATCTGAGATTCTGCTCACTTAATCATGCAGAAAAGGCTTTAGCACAGTTTTAGACCCTCAGCAAGGTCACTTCAATGCCTTTTTTTTCCCGTTCTGCACTGATCATTTAAGAACAGCACTTTGACCCGAAACTGATGATCTCTCAAATAAGCTTCAATGCTTAACCCCAAAAGGGCTGTGTTTCAGATGTACATTTGCACAGCCTATTGTCATATTTGCTGCAAACTGAGCCAGACACTCTTTTCAAGGAAGGAGGAAATGCCAATCAGAATTTGTCGATGTCATGTACATGATGGAAGTACATTTTATGATACATTCAGAGACTGAGGTAGTGATTTTTAAAACACATGCTCCTGCAGTGAACTCTTTAATGAATTCTAATTGGCATTAAAGGTATGGCAATTAAATGGTGGGTTTTACTATATGCGTCTGTTGGACAATATAGAAATCACACATGTAGAATTTACCTAGAGCTATAATTCATTTAGGTACAATAGCCCATTTAGACAGCTCTTGCATACAGTAAAACTATAAACACAACCAAAAGCTAGGGGGATCTTTTATGGAACAAATGTTACCCCTTTTCTTCACTGCATCTGTGCTACAAAAAAAAAGTGTTTTTTAATGTCTATAAAGTGTCTTCAGACATCAGTAGCAGAGACTAAGTCCTGCGCCACTGATGCTAGAAACTCTGTTATTGATTCAGTGGCGGCAGGCTTTGGCTTTGACTCACAAATGAAGGCTGTAATTCTCAAATGCTAGTGCACAGACTGAACTTCACTCATCTGATTTGTGCCACTGATATCAACAGGATGACTTCACCTGAGTAAAGTTAAAGAAAACTTAATCCTGCAGGCATTTATTTCCTGATGCGTTCTTCCCTTTTTCCGCTTGTGTGCACACAGTCAGAGGGAGGCATAACACAGCCTTAGCATAGATGCAGACTGGTTACCAGGTCTACTGTAAAGGTAATCCTCATCCAGCAGTGCTGTGTTCTCCAGTCATAGTGAAGAAAGATGTTCTCTGTAGTGATATAAGTCTGCTTCAAAAATACTTTCTTCTCCTTTTTGTTGTTTTTTTTTTTTTTAATGCCTTAAAGGGAGATTGTTTGTGTTTGGCATGGATAAGAAACCATTCACATGGTATTCCCTCCTTTTCTGAGGCGTAGCAAAGCAAAATCAAAATTTTGTTTTATTACATTTAATTATAAAAGAAGATAAATGTAAAAGAAATTAAATCCTTAGAAAGAGCCAGTTCTGCATTACCCACTGCAGCTTTTTCAGCTGTCATCAAAAAGCTATAGCTGTGCTTACTTGCTCTGGGAGCCAAACACAGGTCCCTCACACTTTCCTATGAAATGAAATTATCTTGTTTTCTATGGCTATAAAATATACTTTCAGTTGTATAATTTCTGGCCATTCAATGCTACCTGGACGTAGAGTCATAAAATCTGGATTGTAGATCTATTATGGTTCTTCCCCAGAGACAATGTTGGTGGGAAGGAAAGCTTCTTTCCCAGTCCTGGAACAGAGAAAGGGAGAAGCATGCAGCGGCATTCAGACTGTTCAAATAATAGGAAAGACATGTAAAATGGTGCCAGCACTCCCTCGTACTGTGGGATGATCAGTGCCTGTACAAACGATGTGTGTTTTTCAGCTGTATGGAAAGAGTGTCCCCTGTACTGCTGTAAATCTTACAGCCATCACTGCTCCTCTGGGCCTTGCTTTCATCAGGTCTGTTAGGGAGCTGCAGCTGATTGTTTAGAGTAGGTCTGCAGTGTTAAACCATAAACTCTTCAAGCCAGAGACTGCTGAATGTTTTTACTGTACCCAAGCACAACTTGTCCCTGGCTGACAGACACTACCGTACTGTACGCTTAATGTAAAGAGAGTATAGTTACTCCTAATGTGACATCCTGGCTCTTGATTTGTTTTGCAACTCTTCAAGATCCTAAGATTAAAAGAAAAGTTTTAGGAGTGCAGAATGTTTAAAAATAATAAAAAAGAACATATATTTCTTGCAAAATATTGTACTTTGTCATATGATAAATGAATATTGCTGTATCTTCTGTATCTATTGAAAGAATTACATTCTGAACATTCCATAATGGAACAACAAGTTCACAGAAAACAAAACAAACAAAAAAAACCCACAACAACCCGTTTAATAATAGAATGACCCTTCAAGTGGACATGGAAGAACAAAATAAAATTATATTTTAATATTGCTTGCTTGAGGACAATTAATATTTAATTAAAATGTAAATTTTAGTTCATTCTATTTAGATAAATGATTGAGCCTTGAATCAATGCTCCTTTTCTCATTTTAGATAAGAAAGAGTACAAATATAGGTTTGAGGGAGACAAACTCAAATGTGCCTCGAGAACAAGAAGGAATTTACCCAGTTCCCACTAGAGAAGTGTTGTGGTCAGAGCCCTGTTTTTCTGTTTCTTTTCTCGTATATTATCAGGAACTCCAGAAAAAAATAATTTGTGCATTGTACAAGTATGGATTTGTAGTGCCCTTTGCAATTGTTGTGCCCTGTCCTGTATTCTGCCTGTGAAATAAGGCCACTGAAGCACTTAAACAAGTCAGATTCATACTGCCCTGTTCTGCATATGATAAATTATTGTGACACCAAGGTACTGCCACTGGGCAGGGCTGCAGAATCACTGCTGCAAGGAGAATCTTTTATTTTTTGAAGTCTGTGTTCTCATCTAAACAGGCTTGTTCTTCACTGTGAAAACAAAATCCAGCTGCTTAGCGGCAAGAAGAGTCATAACGGAATAAATAAAAGCTAAATATTACTACTTGAATGACAAATTAGGAGATTTTCTACATGCAAGCACAAAACAAAATCCCTTTCTAAGCATTTCAAAATCTATGCAGTATCTGCATCCAGATCAGAATTGCATAAATGTGATCCACATTCTTAATTCCCTAAATCCAAATCCCAAAATCTGATGGTTGTGCATGTGACTTGTGGGTGGGGGAGGAGGAATTCTACCACATTTCATCCCTCTATTTTGTTGCTTGAGTCCATTTGAGGTTTAGGAAATATTTAGAGATAGCCAATGAGCAGTTCCACAAGTGAGATTATTAAATCTACTTGGTTAAGATTTATGAAGACATAACATTATGTATGCATATTTTGATAAGTGCTGTGTATTAGCAATCATGTTTATAATTTCTGATTTGTGTATATTTTAGCATGAATTATTCTGTACTTGAAGTTGTTTTAGAATGTTATAAAATATTTCCTTCTAATCAATGTGTTTGTAAATATGCAGGCTAGCCAGTGAATTAAAACAGTGTAAGAGGCATGAATCTGTACTCAATAAATCAGGGACAGCTTTCCAAGTGATTCCACAAGGAACTAGATCAAACTTCAAAATACCTTTTTTCCCTCTAAAGGATTAACTGTAAAAACTGCAGCAGATTAAAGTAAAAACATCATGAGGCAAAAATGTTCTGCCATGCAAAATTCTAGCTGTATTATCCGTTAGCCATTCCTAATGTTTTCATGCTAATTTTGCTCAGTGTATTGGAGCAGCAGGACTGTAGGATACTGAAACAGAGGCTATGCATGATTTTTGACTGATACTTTCAAAATTTCTTTCTCAGCAGTATTACTTTTGTGTTAAATTTGGTAGCTGAATCTTTTTCATACTACACTGGAGAACAGAGAGTTATGGTTTGAAGACCTTTTTGAAACAGTCTTAAGATCCAAATCCATGGAAATTTAAATTTGTATAAAACGTATTGGTTTCACATCTGTCAGTAACATAGAATTCAGATATCAATGTTTGTAAATATTTCAAGTGAGTGAGAGCTTGTTTGTAAGCAAATTTGTGTTGATTCATGGATTTTCTATGACAATCACTAAAACTACATTAAATTGATAACTTTATTGTGATTGACATGTTGTTTTTGGTGTTGTAACACCAAAAAGACCTCAGGATCCTCTCAATACACTGCAATTCTAGCATGAGGATTAAGAAACTGTTCAAAAACTCTGGCAAGAAATGTATTATTGTACACATTTTTAATGTTTTATAACATGATGCAGCGCCGTGTAGATACTGTTATAGCCCACTGGTGTCTATAACCTTTTAAATAAAATTACAGATAAGGCTAATTGAAAAGGGGTAGTATAAGGCAAGAATGGGCAAAGATGCATGGGATCCAGTTATTGATTAGGTTTGCAGAGAAGCAGAAATATGCTGGAGGAAACAGAAAAAGGTGGGTGAGAAAAACACTGAAATACACAGAATTAAAATGGGATAAGTAGACAAGACTTCTTCCCCAGATAAAGAAACACACAATTTAAAACGTGTACGGTGCACCGTATGCGATACGGTACTTGAAAATTCAGTCAAATGATCAAGAAAATACAAAACAAATGTGATTTCAGTAGTGCTCTGGAGGTTTCTAGGTTTGTGTTCCATCAGTCAGAGGGAGTGAAATTTTTAGAGGTATTTGTAGAAAAAATGTGTTAATTTTTTTATGCTTACATTAAAAAAAATTTAAAAAGCAGAATACATCTTCAAAAGGCAAATAAAAATATTTCATTTTTTCTATACAGAAATATTTTGATGAATTCTTATTAATTAGGCTAATTTATCCTAAATTATTGATTATCTATCAACCTCCCACAAATATTTTTTTAAAATAACACATATGCAGTATGATGTATTGAAGGAGCACTGCATATTACCTTGTCGAATATCGTGAAATATTTTTTCCACAACCCGAGTTTAGGGGAAATATTTTTAAGCTAGAGATTCTTCTCAAGCTCTTGTTTATAACTCCACCACTTTCATAGTCTTCTTAATTTTCTCCCTTTCAAGCATTGCCTTCCTCTACAGGGAGGGGAGGTTAGCCAACCACCCCTAATTTATTGTGTCTCCTTTCAACAGGAGATACTCCTACACTGGATAGCCCTTTTATCACTCAAGAGTCTAAAAGGATTAGGAAATCCCTTCATCTAGTCAAGATGCTGCAGTACTTCAGAGGAAGTTTGCACTCCTCAGACAGTATAAAACTACTCAATAGTTGTTTTAACATCCCCCCAAGGTCACTCTTAGCTTGAGGGTGTATTTTACTAGAGTTAATTATAAGTTCTCGTGTTACCTATTTGCCTAACTGCCACTCTAAGGAGCGTAGCATAGATGACCTTGTGCCAGGAGACCAAGCAACAGAAGAGAGTATCCAGGCTATTGCTACTGGTGTAACACAGTGCAGCATTTTGATATCTTTAATTTGTATTTAGTACTGGAGCAATATTTGTGCAATCTCAATTTTGGCCAAATTTGAAAGTTGACTTTAAATAATCTTTTCATACTCAACATGTTACTGTAAAGATAAGAGATGTTTCCTGTTTTGCTTCTCATCATGTGAGAAAAATGAGTGAATTGTGCCATTCAAGCAACAAGTAGTCCTTATATAATGAGCGTACTGCTTTTAGTTCTAGCCCTGGAAAATACCGAGAAAATATTTTTTAGTATAGACTATAGAGTCTTTTCTCCCCACTCTGAAAAACAGAGAGAATAGAAGAAGCCTCTTACCTTCTTTCAGTGTATCTTGAATATCATCAAATACCATCAAAACAATTGGGTAGTTATGTTAGACATAAAGGAAAAAGGAGTGATTAATCCAAGCCTCCATCAGATGATGATGTCCAATCCATAGCTGTCTGGATTTTGGTATCAGCATTAGAAAAAGAGGGAGCCTAGAGGGTTTTCTATGTTTAGTTTCAAAGCAAACTGCATTTTCTAGCTTCCAGTCATTTTATTGAACTTCCACTTAAATTTCTGTATTTTGATAAAGTTATTCAAGTATTTGCAACCACAAGAGTGTAAAGAGACCTAAGATCAATGCAGATTAAAGTTTATACGAAATGTAGGAAAACTCCCTGACTCAAAATTCAGGACTACAGTTTTGAGGCTTACTAAGTATCTTCACTGAAAACCATCATTCATGTTATAGATTGCAGTGATTTTTCTTTACTAGTTAAGAAATTGGTGCTCTACAGACAATTATTATGTTTCAGACATACATTACTTTTTGTCTAAATAATAGTGTGGCACAAGAAATGAGTATATAAGCTTCTCCATCAGTAGGGGATAGATCATTGAACGAGAATGTTATTAGTCATGACATTTATTATTACTTATACATAGACAGTGTTCCTATCCCACATCACTGTCAAACTAATCATAAATTCTAAGTTAGTATATTATTAGTATATTATTATTACTACATATTAGTAGTATGCTAATATTTTTGCTGTTCATGAAAATATGTTAAGCAGCTTGAATTATTACAAGAAAAAGTATTGCCATAACTCTAAAAATCTCCATGTTCACCTATCCCCAAATTCCCTGAGAAGTTAACTCACTGTAGGTTATAATAGTCTAGAAATAGGAATATTCTACTGTCCTCTCTTTCATTTGTTTGTGTCTGAATTTCATATTTTGTCCAAGCACAACTGTGAGCAAGAGATTTTTTAACATCACCAAGCTTTGAAATGAATCCACCTGTATGATTCTTTATCAAGTGGTCTCTGAAAACCTGCAAAGAACATATACTCATCTTGCAGTGGACTTCAATTCATCGTCTAAGATATTTTTATTCCCTTTAGTTATTGCAATATATCTGCTTATTTGGTTGAATTTTCCACAGTGGGCAGGAGATCATTCTTTTTAAATGTATCTCTGATTTAATTTTTTTATAGGGATAGAGTGTGATTTCTAAGACCTATTTTGATAGATACAGCATCTTGTCTAAGGGCTATTTTATCTCACAGCAAACATTGTGATCTCCACTGATGTGGACATAGGGCTAGTAGAATTTAATCTAAGCCCTGTATGGAAAGTAGACTTAATTCTGAAGAATCTCACAATCAAGTGTACAATAGGAACCCTCAAAATACTGCAGGTCAACCAGGTTCTCTACATCCTGTCCCTTTGGCAACTGCAGCCCTCCTACATCCATTTCAGGAAAGGTCACACTTACTGCCACCGCAACTTAAATAATGGGAAAAAAATCTCCATATTCTGTCCATACATGTCCATATTCTACAGACAGATTGTTTTTTAAAAAGCAAATTTAAATTCATTTTTGTTTGTGTTCTGCTGAGATGTTAGAGCTGATCACGGGACATCATACAGCCTGTCAGCGAGCCAAATTCACAGTTCATTATTGTTAACCTAAGGAACAGTTTTCTGTTGTGTCTTGTGCTTTCAAAGAAAAGGGAGTACCAAAAAATTCTTAAAAGAATTTCTCCTTACTTTTCCACTAACAGTTATCTAGCAAAGTATATGGTTTGACAGAGATACGTGTCAAAAATCACACACAGGGATTCCCTTCAGTAAGTAGGAACTAATTGTTTCTCTGTCCATGTGATAGATAACATAAAAGTCAGCTATTTTTAGTAGCTCTTTAAAATATAAAACTCCTTCCTCTTCTTCCTTTCCCCACCCTTCTGCTTTTGTACAAGAAAGGCCAACTTTCCTTATATGTCCATTGCTTGTTAAACTCATTCACGCTGCTAGGCATGGCTAGTGTCTTTAGACATAATGTCCTAATGTATATGTTTTTTTAAAAAAAGGACTTGCCTATCTTAATGGCATCACTAACTCAACATGTTTTTAGGAATATGCAGAGACAAAATGCTAATGTAAAGTAGCAAATGGAATTAAAAACAAGGTGTCAGGGCTATGATTCATTGTTAGCTTTAGAAAGTCCTGGTTTTGTCATGCTTTCTCCTTCTCCCTCACCTCTCCAAATCACCAGATTTGTCAGTGCTGTTTCAGAACAGTATAAATAGTCCCAGTGTGAGACACTAATGAGTTTTTTGTTAATTTTGAAACTTATTAAGAATTAAGCGATTAGTGGATGCACAAGTACATCGCAGATAAGACTGGTCAGGTTTCTCACATGGGGTATATTGTCGTTATTTGCACTATTTAATCATTATTCCTGTTTTGCAAGAATATCAATAAAACCGGTTGCAATGTTTAAATAGAAGTCATTCAGAATCATATCATCAGTGGAAGTGTATTTAAAAAAATGTCAACTTACATTTATGCTAGCTATAGCAATCCACTCAAAGTGGATGCAAATGGCTAGCAAGTTCGAATATTTACAAACGCCTTAGATATTTTAACATTTGCACTCTTCCTACCTGCCACAGCAAATCTGAACTAGATATTCCATCTGCTGTCAAATCCAAAAACAAGAGTGTCCTTCATCATGAGCACCCCTACCAGGAATAGCTAGCAGTATATGCCTATCTTTCCCCTGTATTCTCTGCCCTGTAGCTTGCAATTAGGTGCTACACTAGAAAGGGGATGACTGCAGAATGATAGAAGTGCTGATGTTTTGCCTCGCCTGGTGGAGTATCTGAGTCTTTAGAGGAATGTTGAATGTCAAAAGTGGAGAAAACCACTCCCTTGCTTAAAGGAACAAAAAACTCTAGGAGAGGGGGTGCATGTTCAGCTTTAGGCATATAATTATGCAATAGACTACAGTGATGAGTAACAGCTTTTATTTCAGTGTAGCAAAGGCACTATATTACAATGGTCAAAAATAAGATTTTTTCTGGTCCCACTTCAAAACATTACCTTCACCTACACAGCTTTGCACTTCATACACCTCCTGATTAGACAACTTTTTATTCTTTTTTAAGGAGTCATTATAAGATCTCAAAAAATAACATCTAAATTAGGCCTATCACTACTATAGTCATAAGCTTCCGAGAGTGTACATGACTGTATTTATAGCTGATACATTTCCTCATAAATATTTGGGTTCAGATAGGATCCTTATTTTTGACAAAAACAAGTTTGACTTCAATTTTTGCAATTTTGCAAACACTCCAACAGTTTTGCTTGTTTTTACATGTATCAGCAGAACCTTTTGCTGTTGGCAAACTATCATTTAATGAAACATCAGGAAATATGCTATAACATTCATCTAAATGAATCTCTCGTGCCTAAATGGGTAATATTGAAACACAAATATTTTCATGTTTGGGAGAGCTTCCCTTGAGAAAAGCATACATAAAATGGAAGCTGTGTGAGTAATGAGTGACAGTTTCTTAAAGGTTAATATTTTCTTTAATCTATTTCCATAACAGGAGAAGAGAAGAAAATACTGTGCTAAGCATAAGGTGTGCTTTTGGGATTAGAGAAACAATCTCCGCTAGTATGTACGTCTCAGACCACAGGGAACAATATGCATACCACAAACACATTTTTATTTCATTTAATCAAATATAGAAGTATCTTAAATATTTTTTCCGTGTTATTAAAAGGATTGAGGATTCTTTAGATTTTCTTTCTTTTCCTTTTTTTTTTCTTAAGAGAAGTAAAACTGCCCTTAATGCTGAACTAGACTCCGTGATTGTCATGCAAGGTAATGAAACCATTAAATGCACAGTATTAAGAAGAGACGAGATGCAATTAGCCAAGAAATTACTCTGATCTCAGTGACATTTTCAAAAAATCATAATACAATATACATTGCAGGACATGATTGACAGTCTAATCCAGTTTTGATGGAATGTAGTCCACATACTGAGAGTAAAGCAGTACACGGCCAGATAAACCTCACAGCTGTGAATCCCTGATATGTCCTTACAGTCTTGTCACCCAGGAAATTCCTCAGGTTTAAAAGATGATGAAAGTATCGACCATTAATGACAGGATCATCTCCTACCCTGAAATAAAATGTACTAATCCCTTTTGCTAGGTCTATGAATTCCTAATATAAATTATATAAACTGTAGTAATTCATCTCTGTTAGCACAGTTGTGTTTGGAAATTGTACAGCAGTCTTTGCCCTATTTGAAATGCTAGATGAAAGCAAGACATGTTCGTTTAAGCTGCAGCATAAAGTAATTTAACACAGGGGACAGAATAACTTCTGGATAATAAGCAGTAGACATGTAAAAGAAAGAAGTTCTAAAGTTCTAAAGTGGCCTGATGGATTTATGCCTGATCTTAGAAAGAGGCCAAAAATGTAAATATAGGAAGTATGGTTAAATGCAGGTGCTTTGTTAGACATTTGTAAGATGATTTAATGATTGAGTCATAGAGAATACATGCTCTGACTTCAAAGAGACATACAATGGTCATTTATGTCTTACAAATAATTTGGATGGTAACCTATCCATCATTTTAAAATACAATTATGTGGATCATACTGGATTATACTGCAAGGAAAAAAAGTTAAAAATGAATTTGAAGTGACATTAAAACACATTTGAATTTCTGTAATCCATTTTTTATAATGTATAGGCTGTAAGTACCTATCAAGCTGGACTTGCAGCCTTATGCTCATACGTCATCAACACCTGCAACATCACCTAGACAAACAGTCATTGATGAAGTCAGATAGTTATCCTGCTAAAGAATGTTCCCTGCATCTGCAAATAATACAAAACTGGATCTTGAATATTTTTCACACAAGTAATGATAGCACAAAGCATGCAAGGTTTTTAAAACAATATCTGGAATGAATGTAGATAAAATAAAAGTTTCATAAAATATATTTATGTTTTATCTCTGTGTTTTGGACTCATGCATAATGATATGGACTAATTTCATGAGTAAAAGCAGCACATTATCACTATGTTGCTAATAAATGATGTTTACATTTTCAAAGACTGTAGCTATTGAAATAACTGTTCAAAAAGAATCTGAGTTTGGTAGCATCTCTGTATTCTAATTCTGGAATCTGCAGTAGAAATCATTGCATTGCATACACACATAAAGCAAAGTCTGATGTTCAGTACTCAAAATACTTTGGGAAGCAAAACAAGGGAGAGTAAATTCTTTTATGTTTGGCTAGCATTTTTTTTGACAGTTACGTTCGGAATCATTGGAGTATGATTAAAACATAACAGTAAACATAAGTTCCTACAATTTGTGAAATTAAAGATATCCCACCAATAAAAAAGATGGGTTACCACCAATTCAAACATCTCAAATTTCAGCAGGTTCCAGCCTAGCTTGAAGTATGAGCCAAATCACAACTGATTGTATGTCTACAATTGCCTCAAAGAACCTGCCCCCTCAAGAAGCAAAATCAGCAGAGATCTATTTTATTTTCATGATTTGAAATGTTCAAATGAGAATCCAATACATAATGTCAGACCAAACCACAGAAGTCCACTTTGAACATCTACCCTTGCTTGCATGCGAGGAGGTCAATAATGGATTATGTCACATTATGAGTCAGACTGAAAGAAATGCTACATTTCCATTCTGAGGATTTGATTTATTCAGTATGGGTAGTACTCAAGATGATTCTGACTGGGTTTCTAAGAAGCTTATCTTAAATTCAGGATTGAATTTTTTGAAAGTTTACTAGACATTGCAATTTAACAATAAGTTCTGTTTAAAAGATCTTTGAATCCCAAATAGCCTCTGGATAACTTTCATTTATCTATGTTCTATTTATAGCATTCAATACTGAGATTTTTTTGTGTGATCTTATCAAAAAGGTCTTGAACATTTTTAAGTAGAATTGAGATAATTCAGAATTAGATATCACAAAATACAATGTTTAATGGCTACATTTTATTGAAATTTTGTATATATAAAAGTAGATTACTATCATGCTGATAAATTGTAATGATTATTATCATGCTGATAAATTGTAATGATGATAAGAAAACATGGGAAAAATAATGTTCCAAAAATTAACACCAACAGTGTGTCAAGGACCTTTGATATCATTACAGTAGTAACCACAGGCTCTCAGTGTCTCAGAGGAGCTTTGCACCCCACTGCATCCAATCCTAAGACAGAAACACTGAAGGTAGTTAGGAGAGTGAACTGTAAGGCAGGGCTGCTTCTGCTGCTGCTCAGTATCTTCTGTAAGCTTACAATGAAATGCTTCTTAAAACTTAGTGAAGCTTCCTCAGGGAAGATTTTTGCATTCCTGTTCTGAGTCAGATACTCTGCAGTCTTATAACTCACTGTTGTAAATTAGCTTTGAATGTATCTTGCCTACATATTTTCATGTCACTAGGTTCTGTTTTCCTTTTTTTTTTATGAACTAAAATTGAAGTAGATTTCATTCAAAGTCGGGGAATAATGAAAGAACACCTGTTTTTCTGGGACTAGTTTGTTCTTGTAGCATAGGTTCTCCCAAGCAGAGATGCAGGGGAATGAACAAGAATGTTCTGCGAGTTTGCATTATAAGTATGTTTACATTTAGCAATGATACAGTTGTATTCGTTTCTAAGTATGACTGTCTTTATTTGAGGTAACTGAAGATTATTGGCGCAAATTGTTTCAAATTGTTTTTGATTACCTATGCTCTAATCTTTATATGAACAGATACTTAGAACTGCCTTTTCCTTTTCCAATGTGCACAACATGATCATGGTTTTTATTTTTATTATTTCTTAGGGAATATAATAAAAAAATATGGCTTCAATTTTAGCAGCTTTTAAAGTAAACAAATACGTTGAGCTTTTTAAAAATAACAAATACATTGACATTTTTGGATGTCTTCCTGGGTTTCAGTACTTTGCCATTTATATTCAATTTTTAGGCAATCAGCTTCAATTTTGTCATAGTAATTTATTAGAGAACCCCAATTCCTTTGAGAAAAATCAAAACTGATGATGCCAACAGGCTCGACATAAGAATATAATACAAATGCTGTTACCTTGCTGCATGAATGTTTAAAAAGAGGCAGGAGAAAGATGCTACTGAAAGGAAAATGAATACTTTAGTTGGCAATGTATTAACTCTACAAATTTTGCACTTCACATCGTTCTGGGTAACTAGGTTTTCAGTATGTATGCCTTATTATGCCTAAAATCCTAAGTGTTTTTAAAATAGAATTCTATGTACACACTGAAAGTTAAGCGGTCAAATATCATCTTTCCTATTTAGTTCTAGCATCAGCTGCACTTTCTATCATTTCATACTTTTCTGCTTTTAGAAGATGTGTACAGTTATGATCTGTTGTTTATTCTGGAGCAAAATCACAATAACATAAGCCATTATTTGTTACTAATTTTTAAAAGATCTAATTTTTTATATCAATAGCCTGATAATAAAGAAGACTATAGGTGCTGCTACTGACAGTGGTGGAGTAACTGAAACTGTTGTAAGGCTAAATATAAGACGAGAAATGTTCTTCATACTTGATTCAGAAGGCACTGTACAATGCTTCTCTTTGGCCTAAACTCCTAAGCAACTCCCTACAAATGTTATTATTTTAGTTCAAAAAAAAGAAAAATCCCTGAGATTGATGTATTCTGAACTGTCAAGTACCGGAGATACATTACAACACAAGAGTTGTTGATGTTATACTCAATGGGGGGAAATTAGCAATGGTCTCTAGTCAACATTAGATGATAATAGTTCACAGATCTATAAGGCTTTACATTTTCAAAACTCTGTATAGTTATATGAAAAGCATCAGGAGAAAATGAAAAGAATAAACCACTCTCAATCTGAAAGGAATCTGTATGCTTTTACAATTAAAAGAATGCAGTGGAAGAACTGAAGGCAATTTTTGGAGAATGCATGTGTGTTGGAAAAATGTTGTTAACTCAAAGGAGATGTTAAATATTTTCCAAGATTTGAAATCACTTTTTTGACAGATCTGTTATGGTTAATTAATTACTTTCATTTGCTTTAAGTTGTATACTTGAAGATGAATAGTGCATGATAACAAAGCGAGACTGTGTGAGGAAGACCTTTGGTAGTCTATGCAGTGTGCTGCCTCATTACAGAGCTAGCTATCTGCAGGAAGCCTGACATTGAAAGGTACCGTGCATCCCATAACGCCCTCCCTTAACTGTGATGATTGTAGCTTCTTCCTAAAAGTGATGATTAGGCGAGAGAGAAAAGCAAAACTGAATGCTGTATGAATATTTCATGTAAATGTAAGCAGGCACTTACTGGATGTAGACCTTGATTGATGCTAGAGTGCCTCTAAATGATTTGACATTGAAGGATTTAGAGTCTCCTTTCCACAATGACTGCTTCAAGAGCTGCAGTTAATAGTGGAATGTAGCCGTATTTAGCTGAAGAGCTCTTTACTACTGGCTGGTATTAAACAAGACCACAGGCCTTAGGTTTGAGTAAGTGAATCTAGATAAAAGACTTAGTGGATATCTAAATGAGATAAGATAGTTAAGGTTCCTTCTCTTTCTCCCTTCATTTTCTGAAACTCGATTCCTGGTATCCCTTTTAAATTCTTTCCTATGTTAAAGTGATTCAACAGTTCCTGAGAGGGCTCAGCCACAAACTCTATTAGAAAGCAGGTGTACAAAAAACCACCAAATGAAAATGTCTAAACAATTTCTAACAAGGAGGCAAGTAATTTTAAAAGGTACTAAACTTAATATAATTATTCATACAGGAAAAAAAAACTACAGGTTTAATACCTGTCCCAATAACCATTTCAAATTACTGCTGAAACACTGATCAAAGAGGAAAAAATCTGCTCTTTCAAGGACTGATTTTTCATTTGCATTTGTAGGGATACAAATATTTCTGTACATGTGCTTACAAGGAACTAGTTGTCATATTTTTGAATTGTCCTTTTGAAAAGATCATGGCCTGTAACACACTGCTTTAAATGGAATAGTAATACATGCAAGTCGTTTAGAAGCAGAAATCAGCCTAGTAAAGGAATCATGTTTCAAAATCAATCACATGAATGAAATATCTATTGAAAGTTGAGACTGAGATATTTCATAGTGAAAATGAAATGATGGTCGTAATAGGTCTTTTCAACATCTTGGTAACAGACAGATTAGCCTTACTTTGACAAAAGCTCAGTCACTGCCATTCACTTTCATCAGGATTGTGGACTACGCCTTCCAAATACTTATTTTTTTAAGAATGATGTTATAAAATGTCTTATTTTGAGCTCTGCTACTTCTAGGCAGAAATCTTAATTGATACAGTATTGAAGGAAGTGGAATGGTTCCTTGTCATAAGTTGAAGAGGGAGGAATATACTCATATGCAAGGAGTGTTTGACAGTTTTACACTTACTTTGCTCTTCCTTGAAATGTGCGTAAATAAGATTCCATGTCAACCAATAGCTTTTATTAATTGCAAGTCTTGAAATAGAATACTGGAGGTGAAAAACAAAAGTAGTTATACTTATCATGAAAGGCAGGAAGGCTTAGAAGCAGTGTAAGTTGCCTTCTCTGGCATTCCAAAGCACTAGTTAGTCGTTTTGGAACTGGTGCTTTCCATGTCTCTGTAGAAGTAAAAGGTGCTTATCTATATGGCTTTCCCCTGTGCCTCCAGAGTTCTAGTATTTTACATTTCAGAAAGGCAGTTAAAGCTGCCATTTCTCTTCATTCCACTCATCAAATCTAGTACACCTTATTAAAGAAGACTATGTGACCCCTTTTCAATTTGCCGCACAGGTTCCCTCACATGCATAGCAGATCAAATTGGCCTTTCCCAAGATTCCACACGGACAACCATCCTGTAAGCTCTGTTCTTCTGCACGTCCACCAGTAAGATCATTCCTCAGGCTGCATGAGACAAGAATCAGCCAACTTGTTTTTATCTATTAGTATTACAAAAGTTTGAGTGAATTTTCCACCTATTTTTCCAGCAAATTTCTAACTAGACTCGCAGAATTTTCTTGGTTTTATGATTGATGTCATTACAAAATGGTGTCCTTTTTGCTCTAGATTCAGGTGTTTTGCCAACATATATCCACTTTCTTGTGACATATTGGAAAAAACAAAAGCAAAGCAAGATTTCTTCTAAAAAGTTGCATTGCACCTTGGCACTTTATAGGATAAGTGGCTACATGTAATTAGAGATATTTGTCTTTCATCATATAGATCTCATTTAAACATTCTTTCTTGTGAAATAAAGGGACTGGACTTTATTTCCTCTTGAAGTTATCAGCTATTGTCTGTAGCAGCAGTTCGGCCTAATATATTTTCCAGTTTCCTGTGTTTTTGTTTTTTAGTTTAGAAATTTATGTATTGCATAAACTGTAATGTGAAGGGAAGTGATTGGTGGTGACTCTAAGGGAGAACTGTAGGAGCTGCCACATGAGAGCCATGACAATGTGCTTCATTTTTTCTGTTAATATGGCAAAATTGCTGCTAACTCTGTGCTGGTTAGTAAGGTTCTGAGCACTTTCCAGCTGTGAATTGTCCTTATGTTCTTGCACATGCCCGCAACTGATTTTGTATGTTACTGAGCTGACCATATATTTTAAGAACACTAAACCCAATATGTACAATATTGCCCAAAAAAACATTTCATGCAACACAAATTAAGCTTGTGCTGCTAGACAATGACCATAGAGTGAAATAGCAGAACAAAAGAGAGCCTCTATAATGTTACACTCCTGCTTGTTTCTAAGGCACAACAGCATGCCAGTATTATGCACTAGAGACAGGGAAGATGAGTAGGAATACAAAGTTGTATGAAGAGGATTGGGAAAAAAAAGGAGGTTAATGAATACTGGATGCTTTTTTTATCAAAATAACAGAGATTTGATCTTAACATTTCAGTCAGTCATGCATCTGACTTTAATCACTGTGAACTTGTACTCACATCTTTCCGCACTGAAACTAATGCTCTAATTACCTATGGATGCAGACTGTTCCTGTGTCTCCTGAGCACACAAGTGAAGTCGCTTTGCTACCTGCTGGAACTGCAGCAGATGGTTATTCAGGCAAGAGTAGTAGAATTTTTATGCTACAGTTAGATATTTCTGGAAAAAAAAAAAAAAGATTCATTGAATTTTATCTCAGTATTATAGATCTATTTTCAGGACAGAGTTCCTAACAGTGTGTTCGTAGGCTGGGTACAAAACCAATTTTATCTGCTTCAGTGGTGTGTGAACTGGATAAGGCAAGACATCTCTTTACTTTCTGATAGCTTATCTTCCCTGGTGACCATTTATGCGTGCTCGTGTAAATATACATATTTTACTGAAAAAGCTCTTTAAACTATCCTTTGAGATGACCTTGAAGTAGGAGTACTTGAATCTTCCAGGAAATTAGCAGCAAAGTATGTTTTGATAATGATTGGTGAGGTGGGAAGTGCCACTCAAAGCAGAAGTAATAATCAGCAGCAAACTATATTACAAAGTAAGTCTTTTACAAGGAAATACACAAAAAGAAAAATATACCCCCCATTCCATCTCTGTAAAATTTCTTACGATCTTTGGAAAAATTGTGCTTGGTAAAGTGGGGCTACTATTTAAGAACAAAAATATTAAAAGTTAACGACAGCAAATATAATATAACCAGTATGGGTTTTTTTGTCTTTGTGGGCATGTAAGTATTGAATACGCTTTGTCGATGTTAAATAGTTAAGCTTTTCCAGATGATGCAGTGAAGACTTTCAGACTCTTAACAAGGCAACTTATGGATTTTTTCATCTTAGTGTGTAGTTTATTATTTTTATTGTCATTTTCTTTCTTTCTACTATGTTTACCCACTTTGACACCAATCCAGTTTCATCCTCTTAAAATATGAAGTCCGTATTTTGTAAACATATGTGTAGTGAAATTTGATATAATTTCACTTAAATCCACAACCCTAGAATATACCCAATGAACCAAACAATTCAAAATATTCTCTCTTTATCAATGCCTAAGCAGGCTTATACTTCCATGCCAAATTCCCTCATACAGATGCAAATAGTCTTCTCTATAAATGTCTTTGGGCATGAGCATTTTTGTCCTTAACAAACACATACTTCCCATGTGTATGTGCACATTTCTTAGAACATACATTGCTGTGTTCTTTGCCAGTCCACACTGAATGCCTCTATTTGCTTCTTCTGTTGCTGTCTCTTCAAAGATGCCTTTATAAAACTCTTGTCCTTACATTTTGCTTTTATGCAATATTATACATAGATGTATTTATTTTCAATATACAAGTGTACACGGTCCCTGTAGCATTCTTTGGTATATATGCAATCTTGTGTAGAAGCAGTTTGGTTAACCATGAACTGATGATAATATTGTATTTGTAAAATTTATAAACACTCTTCTGTGGCAATAATACAAGGCCTTCCCTTTTAACTTCTATGATAGCGTCAAACTTAAGTTATAAACAATATTGAAAATGCTCAGCAAATTAGCAGATGAGATGACATACTGATAACTTCTACATCGCTATTTTCAATTTTGCTCATTGAAATTGTTACTGTGAATTGTAGTCATTCTTAACATTTATGAAAATATTAGGAATCAGTTAGGTAATTACAGGTACCAATAAAAAGTATTAGAAGTGATGTTGAGAGAGACTCCCGGGAGTGAATATGGAAATGTTATTTGGAGGTGGAGAGGAGGCAAAAGCCTAGCCTGACCTAACATGAAATGTCAAGAAAATCAAGATCATCATAGGTATGTTCCTTGTACAAAGAAGGTGCATATTCGCTACTGAACAGGTTAGTACAAGCAGCCTAGTTAGTTCAATACAATACATAAAAGGTTGAGATGCCTTAGAGTTCAAGGGTAAACTTAATCTCCAAGTCTCTGTGCAGGAAGCAACAACAAGGCAAGCTGAACCACTGACTGAAGAGGAAGTATATTGGACGTATCAAACATATACATCTGTATGGGAGATTATGAGTTCTATGAGAGTTGACTGACAGCACTGCAAAGTTAATCTTTAAAAGGGTTATGGAGATAAGGGAAGACTTTTAAAGACCGAATATATACCCATTTCCAAAAAAGATCTGAGAAACTGCAGATGAGTCAGCCTCACATCACTCGCTGAGCAAATTATGAAACAGATCCCTGTGTAAAGCTGTTTCCATAATCATGAAAGGCAAGCTGTTTGGGAAGAGCCAACATGGATTTACCAATGGTAAATGCTTGAACAACTGATCTTCTGTGTTGAAACAACGTGCTCAGAGGATGAGAGGAGAGTGGTGATTGTCATCTGCCTTCATTTTAGAAAGACAGTTGTCACAATCTACTATAACTCCTTCAGCAAACTAGACTGAAATGGCTCCTAGTCTATAAAGGCCACACCAGTGAGTCAAGAGATTGAGGTAGTAACCATGCAAGAAAGAAAGCATTTGGCTCAGATATGCTATCCCTGAAACATTGTGTACATCTACCTAAATAAATTAATATAGATACTAAAAAATTAAATGGCTAGAAAATGTATACTAGATAATTTTGTTTTCTTTAATAAAAAAAGCGTGTTATTACTTACCTGATAATATTTTTTCTTTTAATGAAAAACTTTGATGTGTCTAAACTAAAGGCTTCATGTGTCCAATAGATGGAGACAAGATGCAAGAAACCCATAACAACCAGAAATCTAGTAATCTGACTCAGGTGCAAGTTCTTCTGCCAAATCAGTCAGAACAAGTACTTCTACTTCCATGTGGTGTACACCAATTACATTTATACTTGTTTAACTCAGAAAAAATAGGATTCTGTTCCAGGCTTGTGCTTCTAACTACAATAATGATAGCCCCTTTTCAAAGGTTAGGTGAACAGCAACCCTACTGTGAAAAAAAGACACAAAAATAAGAAGAGTTTAGACTGTGTGGTTTGTGATGTACTGAATCTTATTCAATTACAAATATTCATTTCTTCTTATGGACTCCATAATCTTTCTGGAATGTTGATCTCACACTAGCTCTACATTGTATAATGACTAGAATTTGATCAATCAGCCTAATTTAAAAGACTTAAGGACTAAGTTTGGGAGCTAAATCTGAACAAAAGTTGAGTGACTCTAGATGTAGTCAGATGAGATAATTTTATGTCTAGAACTAAATTCTGGAGTATTTTATATTTGTAATAATTATGAAAGCACATATTCACATGGTCCAGATTTTCTGTGAAACACAAAAGATAATTAAATTTGCATAGCTAAAATAAATTAACGTAGTTTAAAAACAAAACAAAATACTGATCTTTGACATCTCCATTTTTGGATCCCATCATTCAGGTATAGAGGCAGGACATGTTTTGTTCATTAGAAATTGCATGGATTATCATAGACTAACTGTCATTGCAATGTCATATGGAAATTTGGTTTTCATCCAGCAGCACCATATTGCTAATGTTTCAAACATCTACCCACAGCATCTTTTATAACAGCAGAGAAATGCCATGGAATTGATTTTAATTAGCCTTTGGAAAAAGAAATATGTAGAAATCAAAATCCATTGTTCAAGTCGAATGGCAGCCAGGCTGTGTAAGAGGCTTATGCAGCTAACTGGACATCAGAGACTCATGTCTGTGCTTAGAAATGCACTAACCGTTTAACAAAAAAATGTAAGGGATGTGTTCACTAACAGGGTATATATCTAGGTAGCCATATAATTCTAATTATAATTGTAACTGAGAAACAGAGACTAAAATAGAGGCCAAATTCCTATCTCCAGAGCAAAGTTCTAAAGGACTACAGGGATTTCTGTGAAGATGAAAAAACGTGTCTGCATCATATGTTAAATAAACGTGTCTGCATAAATATATGAGAGCATTTTACTAAAATATGTTTGTGATGTTCTTAAGACAAGGCCCATCCTCTGCTGACAAATCATAGAATCATAGAATGGTTTGTGTTAAAAGGGACCTTTAAGATCATCTAGTTCCAACCTCCCTGCTATAGGAAGGGATGCCTCCCACTAGACCGGGTTGCTCAAAGCCCCATCCAGCCTGGCCTTGAATGTCTCCAGGGTGGAGGCATCCACAGCCTTACTGGGCAACCTGTTCCAGTGTCTCACCACACTCATAGTAAAGAATTTCTTCCTAAGATCTAGCCTAAATATACCCTCTTCCAGTTTAAATCCATTTCCCCTTGTCCTGTAACTACTTAAGGTACTGGAAGGCCACTATAATGTCCTCCCCGAGCCTTCTCTAGACTGAAGACCCCCAGCTTTCTCAACCTGTTCTCATATGGCAGGTGTTGCAGTCCTCTGATCATCTTCTCTGCCTCCTCTGGACCTGCTCCAACAGCTCAATGTCTTTCTTGTGTTGGGGGCCCCAGAACTGGACGCGGTATTCCAGGTGAAGTCTCAAGAAAGCAGATTAGAGAGGCAGAATCATCTCCCTCAACCTGCTGGTCACGCTTCTCTCGATGCAACCCAGGATAGGGTTGGCCATCTAGGCTGCAAGCACAAATACAAATCACAAAACAAGCAGTTGATTGGTACACCATTTTAGATCCCAGGAAACCAAAGCCAGATAACTTAATACATTTTTATTTTCATTAATAGTCAATGAAGACATAAATATCCATGCAAGTGTTTCTTCTACGGCTAAATGCCGTGTGCTTTTAGGCACTAACATATTGACATCACAAGTTGGACAGGCAATGACTTTCCTGTCTGATCTGTAGCTGTTTGAATAATCTGATTACACTGTGTACAACATAATTTTTGACATATACAGCTGAAATTATCAAATTTGATGGATCACAAAGCAAACTCAAAAATCTTTGAAATTTTTTTCTTGAAACTATAACAGAGTACAAGCCTTGAAATTAAGAATGTGTTTTGACTTGCAACAGGAGCAGCAATTCACTGCTATTTTCTACACTGAAATGTCTTTGTTTTGTAGCAGTACTGACGCACTTGTTATATTTAAAAATCTATTTCCACTTCTGATGGCTCAGAAAATCTAGTCCTTTTTTTTTTTTTTTTCTGCATACTTGCAAAGGAATCTTTCTGGACCTCTATGGAAAGTTTGCTTCAGTTACCTAAAGCTGTCTGACTGGGTTCAATATTCATTACATTTATTAACCATATCGTGATAATCAAAAATCAAAGTCAAGCACGTAGGAATTCTGTTTTGTGATCTGGTGAATATTCTTTAGACTTCTTAAAAAATATTAAAGAAGAAGAAAAAAAAAGATAAGGATAAAAGGAGAGTAGGAAACATCAGGCCCTGCTAAGGGTTAAAATAATGATGTGGTATACCAAAGACACAAGTATTATATAACTTACATGGTAGGTCTTTCTGATCTGGAAAGACAGTTCCATTCTGGGACTAAGAAATGCAGTTTTGCTTTTTGTGAATTTTAAGTTTTAAAATGTTGTGACCCTACTGTAGTCATTAGACTAGTATCTCTAATCATTAGGTCAGCAGAACTAATGTTTCTTAAAATTTTCTGGTAAAACTTGGAAGCATTATAAAATAATGCTGAAGGGGATTTCTGGAAGTCATCTAGTCTAGCTTCCTACTCAAAGCAGGGCTAACTTCCAAGTTAGATCAGATTGTTCATAACCTTTTGCCATCAGGTTTTAAGAATCCCCAAGGAAAGGGGGTTCCTTAGCCTGTTTCGGTGCCTAATTTCTCTCTCTGTGATTTTCTTTTCCTAATACCCAGTCTGAATTCCTCTTAGTGCTACTTCAAGTTGGTTAAACTATCCTTCCATGTTTATCTCTAAAATGAGTTCTGCTTCCTCTTCTCTATAATCTGCGCATTGAGGCTAAGTTTAAGGAACTGCAAACAGATCCCCCTTCACTCTTCTCATCTCCAAGCTGAACAAATAAGTTTCTTCAGCTTGTGTATATTTATAGAAATTATACATAGGTCTGTAGATATATGTATTTATGTATGTATATATAAATGTATATATCAGGTACTCCAGTCTCATACCCATCTTGGTGCCCTTCTGGACTGTGTCTTATTTCTCACTCTCCAGACTCACAAGTGCTAGACAGAAATAATCATAATTTCCCTTGACCCACTGTTACAATCTTGTAAATGAAGCCCTGTCAGTGGCTAGTGGTATCACCTCCCTGTGCACATTCCTGGTTCATGTCCAGGTTCTTGTCCATCAGGACCCCAAGACTGAGGCTTACTGTGCTGCCAGTCAAATCCAACCTGCACTGTTGGATGCAATTATTCTGGCCAGCCAGGATTTCACATTTGTCCTTTTCCTGTCAGCCTATTTCTCTAGCTTGTGGCTTAGAGAATCCCTCAGAGTGGTGTTCCTAGCTTTCACAGTATCAAGCATTCCACCTACTTTCATGTCACACATGAACTTCATGAGAGTGCACACTATCCCATTGTCAGGATAACTTAATATCGTAAATAGCATCATCATCATCATCAACCCCTGAGAAATCCTACTCATAACCAGTCACCGTGTAGAATGAATTGTTGTCTTTTACTCTTCCAGCCCCAGAGTTCAGTTTTTCATCCATTCTCTAGTCATTCTCTCCAATTCATTACTCCCCAGTTTGGCTAGAAAAAAAATGGAAAAAACTTTCCAGTTTTTAAGTAAATGATGTCTGCTGGTCTTCCTATGTCTGCAAAGCCAGTCGTTGCTTCATAGAAGACAAGCAGGCTGATGAAGTGTAGTTTGCCCTTAGCAGATCTGTGCAAGCTGTTTCCAGTCACCTTCCTCTCCTTTTTGTGATTGGAAGAGGCTTACCAGTGAGGACATCCTCCATAATCATCCTGTCTTTTTTTCTTTAAACAGTCCTAGAATATCCTTGAATTAAGATAGCATGAGAGAGACATATGGGCTTAGCACCTAAAAATATGCAGAGCAAGCGTGTCTTTCTTCTTTCTAAAATTTTGACACAAATGGTCTTTCTAGTCAAATCTAATAAAGATTTGGGAAGGAATGCAATATCTGATTTTATAGCTGTCCAGTCATTTACACTCCTTTAGTTAAAGATGCCCTCTTACAAAAGCATTTTATCCAATCTTCCAATCAAGGGTAGCCCTTTTAAATATAACACAGTCAGGCAGCTGCTGTCTTAAAATGCCAGTTTTAAAACCATCTGCTTTCAGTGACATCTGCTTGTGTTCCAACTGGTAAATGTTCTTCCTTTTTTTCCTGGAACGATGCTGCTTTCTCTCACCTATTTCAGAAATATCATACAAGCGTAGCAATATTAGAAGTTTCCTATTCATTTCTATGGCAAGCCCACAGGAACCCGTGGATAATGTCACTGTTTGGCAGCTGGCTTTGCGTATTTACATATATATGGATGGATGGATTTCCTTTTCAGTGTTAATTTGAAAAGGACTTGAGAGGATTGACATATAGAAGTTTGGTATTGGTTTAATTTAAACTGTGGAAGCAAAATAAAATAGCAATCTATCCAGGCAGTTCTCCCAGGCAGATTTTTCCTTAGAGCAAAAATGACCGTCTTGGTTGGAGTCAATAATCCAGGTTGCAGTTTGGTCTATGTAGTCTTTTTAGAAACAGACTAGTTACATAAATGAAACTGAGACATGTTTGACAAAAAGCTTCTCCTGAAAACAGCTAATGAATTGATTTGCCAGTATTGCAATGCACTTTAATATAGGATGAAATATATTTCTATCAAAGGACTTCTGTCAGTATGACCTCTCACAGTATGCAGGGTCAATTTAGGCAATGCTGTTAGCGTAAAAAAAACACATATATCCCTAAAAGGAGGAAGATAAGAAATGTTGTAAAATATTGTAGATCAGAGCATGTCCCACTGCCATATTTTGAACCAAAAACATAATTAAAGAAGATGAGAAGCAGCAAAAAGTATTGAAAATCCAATACCTTTATTTTGATTGGGCTTACGGTCATGTTACAATGCTTGTAACATATGTGATGAACTCTTCACTATTTCAACATTTTACCTTACCAAAAAAGCTGAGAAATGAAACTGTGTAAATCCTGAGTATTTCAAGACACATCCCAGCTTCTTAAGAAAACTATTGGAAACATTATTTACTGACCTATGTCATATTTTTTAATAATCAGTGTTCTGGCTTGCTATACCATTTTAAGAACTTAGAAGTGAGATTTCTTCTGTGGTAATTCACAAATTTAAGCTCAAATTCACTATATTTTTTGCACTTTTCACCATCATATCTTACTTCACATTACAAATATTGCAATGAGAGATGAGTAGAGTATATAAACATTTTCAAAAAGAAATTGTTTATGCCTAAATTTAGATCTTAAAAGGATTTCTTGAGATTCTTGATTCTTAACATTATATAACAACTTATAACTTCTACTTTAATGACCCAAGAAAGTTAAATTATGATCAAGCCCAGAAAAGAAGAATTCATAACAGGAAAGGTGGAAAACCCGTGAACAAAAAAAAACCACTGATAGCCTTTACAGTAATGCAGTGCTAAGAAACTTAATTCCAGAGAGCTTTCTACAATTATTTTAATATTTCTTTTTCTTTATCATGGCACGCTACCTCACTTGACGACAGAAATGTCAAAAATTAGAGCTCTATTCTTCAAGTTGTCATGCTTTATTAGCACTGTTTTTCTGTAGGATTTACCCTGTCAAGGAAGGAATCACCAAGAAGTAAGGTCTATGGTTGTCTTATTCACTAAATCCCTTTTCTCAGTGATGCACAAATGACTAAGTACTTCTGGTGCCTCTGTAAGAGAGAAAGTCAAGTCATACTGGGGTTAGGGTGAAAGGAAGTTTGTCCTTCTCTGGCTAGATATTTTACATGTAAAAGAAACATGAAAATCTCAGGTGTTTCAAAAAAAAAAGCACATAAAGAATCAGTGATTGAGGGTAGCTCTATCTGTGTTCTTCTTATTTCAGGGGATTTTATATGACTACATATAGCTGTAGGCAACTGAATTACTGGCACACACATGCATGAGCTGCACTTGGGATGTAAGGCAGCATGAGGGTTCTTCATCCAGTTTTTTTCCAGGATGCACAGCTCTGCATTGCTAGTGTTCTTCACTGTGCCCTGAATAGGTCACTGCCAAGGCCCATTGTCTCATGGGTTCCTGTGCAGCAGCATAACTCCACATTCACAATTACACCCCTTAATGCATTTTCTATAAGGCTGACAAGTAGAATTGGTTGGACACTGTACTGCTGAGACTAGACACCAGTTTAGCTAGACTTTGAAAGGGTGGTGAGAAACTGGCTTTCCTGGTGAGCTCAGAAGTGTCATCCCACTTGTCATACTCTGCACCTCCAGCATTTGCATTGGCTACTGAAACTGGGAACTTGTTTTGTGCCACTGTGTGCATAGAATGGCTCAGTCTGTGAGAAAAAAGTCACAGCAGAAATCAAATTAAGATAACTTTATTATCAGTGTAGAATTGTTTTTTAGAATGACCTCCCCGGTGCTGAGCAAATACTGGTTTTGCAAAATGAAGTGGGGAAGTTTTACTACTGTTGCTCCTACTGAAAAATTACTCCCTTTCCATTTCAGTCATTCAATCATTTATTTATTTATTTATTCATTTATTTTCTTATTGCCTTCCTTCAAAATAGTCTTTCTCCTTACAAATATGTCTTCTATTCAATCTAGAATTTAATAATGACATGGAGGCTTCAAAAATGGATTTTAGTCACTTGATTTCCTCTTTAAGCTAGTGGATATATTTTCTTTCTTACATCAGTTTTATACTGGAAAAATGCTTAGCAACAATCAAATGAAGTGCTTTCTGTTTTGTACAAGTAAGAACCGAATTGGACCAGCTATTTAGATGCTAAGATACATATTAAGGAGAATATACTGAAATAAATTGAGAGATTTATAATAAGGGAAGAGGGGGTGCACTTAATAAAAAGAACATATAGAGACCCTGACTGTGGCTAATGTGCATAAAGAATTCAGCCTGTCAGATCCTCACTTTTCTAATTCAGTAATCTAAATAATTTATTTGACATTTTAGCTCAAGATGACCTTTCTTGGGAAAAAAATTACTGTTTTAAACTTTTAGCAAGTGCAACCACTGCAGAGGATTGCTGTTGAAGTCTGCATTTTCCCAAATGAGTAAAGGTTAATCTCACACAGCTCAAACACATTTCTGACCCTTTTAAACAAGTTCACAAAAAAATTATTTAATTTTTTTTAATATAATTTCAATTATATTGCAATATTTATGTTAAATGAGCTTTCTCCCCTCCTTGCCTTTTATTTCTGTTGCTCAGAAACCATTTCTTATGTGTTCAGAAGGACTTAGGTGAAGGCCTTGTTTTGAATGAGTAAAGGTACCATTGTATTAAATGTTATTTATAAGGTAAGTTCCATAAATCAAGGGAAAATACATAGTAGATTAATGGGTGAGTGGGTTAAAATAGCCACTAGTAATAGCAAGAAAATGACTGTCCAGAGGTTCACCGTTCCCAGATTGGTCACTTGACTCAAGTAATCAGCCTCCGAGCTATGCCACAAAAAAAATGATCATGTCTGTCTCTGGATTCTCTTCTCTAACTAAACAATCCCATATTTTGGAGAGGGCATTTCAGTGGTTCTACTAAAGAACATTTAGTGTAATTTTACTTTGCTATTTCTGATAATTTATCTAACTTTCAGACAGGTCACTAAAAAAATCTTTCAACGTAAGGATTAATATACCCCCAATTGTACATAATAAAGGCTATAATTCTCTCAGGGTTTTCAGGTGACTTTATAGGGGTACATTATTTATTGTTGGAAAAATGGATTTGCTAGAATGTCTGAAATATCACAGAGGCTTCAGAGTCTGTGTAAAAGCTGCAGTGCAGCTGCCAGCTGTGAGAGGATCGAAGTAACCAGCTCTCAAATATATAGATGACCAGCCATATTAGCGAAATAAAAACACATGGTTGAGCATCTTCATCAGATTGTTGTTCTTTTTTTCCCCGTGTTGTCATTCCCATGACATCATTCCCATGGCATCATTTGTATATTTTCAGATCAGCATCTTTCTCATCTGAAAGTACTCCAGTACAGTCAATATGAAACCAGTGTAGGTTTGAAGTAAAGGGAAGATCACTACACTCAGGTCTGCTGCAATGTTCTCTTTAAGCTTCTGCTGATTTCAGCTAGTGCTTTCTTTTCCAACATAACAGTAGGGGTTTGATCTGATATGCCTAAATATAACAGTCAAAAAGCTCTATAAAAATGGAGAGCTGAACTATTGGTGAAGTTTATGCTCCTAAATTACTTCGACAGTTTTAAAATCCAATGCAAGTATAATTAACCTCATAAAGGCTTCTGGTGTTATTAACTCTTGATTAACAGTAGTGGGATTATCTATATTGCAGATAGTGTTAGAATTGTAGACCTCTCAGAGTGAGCACGAATATATTAGGTCAGGTGTGGTACATTAATAATTCTGTATTGCTCCCAGGGCCAGCTTGTCATTAGAGGTGGCATAGCTGTTCCATACTATGTGGAGATAAAACTTGCCTGCCCAATTCTGGAACCAAGCTAAAGTATGCAAATCCAGTCTATCTGGCTCTTCTCCCATTTCAATAACTGGGAGCGCTGGGCAAATGCACCCTGACATAGTATGGAGTGAGTTTATAATAGCTGTAATTGCCTCATTACCAATTAGAACATGGCATGCCCATATATTTCAGTTGCTCCATTAACCAATAAAATAGAGAATGAACTGTTGACCACCACAACTATTAGCATAACCTGTTTTGCTTAGGAAGACAGCCTTTTTTTGTCTGGAGTCCTGTGTAGTTACTGCATTCTCCATAGATAAGCCATGCAAAATTTTATGCTGCATACTCTATCTACCCATAGTCACTATCTGAATAATAAAATTTTTTATAATCATTTTCTTCCCATGAACTAAATTGTTAAAAGAACATTCTTCAAAGAATTGAGTCAAGCTTTCTGTATCTTCCTAAAAGTCTCCAATTAGAGCATGCCCACTGGCTAATTTAATTTAAGGCATTTGACTTTACAAAAGATGTCCTAGGGGTACCAGATAAGCAACACTTTATGCAGTGCTTGTATTTTTCTATCTGACATGCTTTTTAAACTCTCAGCCTTCTCAAGCAGATGACCAGGGAGCATAACTCTGTTCATTGAAACATCATGGGCTGTAATTTTTGTGATTAATGAAGTACGATACTGTAGCATGTTTGAGAGATATGGACAGTTTTTAGTTTATGAAAAATATAAAATGTCATTGCAAAATAGGAGTAGTACACTCACAACAACATTAGAAAATCATCACTGTTTTTAAAGTTCTCCAAGAGAAAATCTTTTGTTTTGTAGTTCTTTATTTTATAAATATGTAAGAGGTTATGAAATACTGATTTGGATACCTTAACATTTATTTTTCAATCTGAAAACAGTTATAAAGGGGTTGATTCTGGTGGATTAAATTGGACTAATAGGATTAAATTTATAATTTAGAACCAGACCTGTTGAAATTATGAACTGTTACTAGCAGGGAAAGATACTTTCAGCACTTTATTAGGTAAAGCTAACCAAAGGGAATAGTAAGCAATAAGCTGTATATGCTGCCATATGAATTTTGTTGGTACTTGGCATGATTGCAAAATGTCTGTATGAAAAAACACTGTTGTACTAGCACTGGTGGCAGGGAAACCCTGCTTCCCTGCCAAAATGGCCTGTAGGTAATGTGGTTGGTTACTAGTTAGTAGTCCTGGTTTTCAGTCCTGTTAACCTCCTACTGGTTTTGCATCTTCATTTCTACTTGTACCCTAGAGCTCTATGAGCCATTTCAGATGACAGGAGAGGCAGAATTCATAGAGAGCCATAATGTTATTTCTTAGACCAGCAGATCATGTTAGGTGATGTTAGAAGACACATTGACACTCAGAGCAAGTGTCCATAACTGAACAATGAGTCTTGGACTAGAATTATCATTGAAATTATTTGCTCTTTCTATTTTTTTTTTATTTTAGAAATGTGACTTTGACTCATAACTGGAGTACGAATTCACTATAGCACTTGGTTCGGAGAATACATTGAGAAGAGAGGGACTACTCAAATTTTCTCTTTTTTTGTGTTATTTTTTTTGTCAGGAAAATTGTCCTGTGGCCCATATGATGAAACAACTGTCAGATCTTAGTGATTTCTAAGGCAGTTGAGTATGAGTTTAAATTAGTAATCTAAAGATGAAAAATTTATTCCTTCTATTAACAGTTCTCTACAGCATCCAGATCTTGTGTGCTGTAAATCTGCTGCTGTTGCATGCAGTCTTGAGATTCTAAGAATGTCATTGTGAGAAAATGACAATGAAATGATGTTTAAATCTTCTTCCATCTTCTGCCTTCATGATCTTGAGGAATGTGGGCTTGCCAAAGAGTGGAGTCAGAATCCTGAATTTCAGGAGAGCAAACTTCAGGCTGTTTAAGGAATTGTTGGATGAGATCCCCTGGGAAACTGTCCTTATGGATAAAGAAACAGAACAGAGCTGGAAGCACTTTAAGGACATCTTTCTGAGAGCACAAGAACTCTCCATCCCCCAGAAGAAGAAATCAGGCAGACAAGGTAGGAAAACAGCATGGCTGAGCAACGACTTGCTGGCCAGGCTGAGGGAAAAAAAGGAAAATTACAAGCAGTGAAAGCAGGGATGGATGTCCCTAGAAGAATAAAGAGAATCTGTCCGTATATGCAGGGATGGGACCAGGAAAGCCAAGACACAGATAGAATTGAACTTGGCAAGGGATGCAAAAAAAACCAAGAATGATTCCATTAGATACATTGGGCAGAAGAGACAGTATACTCCCTCTGATAAATGAAAAGGGAGAGTTGGCCTCCTCAGACATGGAGAAGGCTGAGGTTTTTCATGAGTTCTTTGCTTTCATCTTCAGGACCACTAAGGCTTCTCGTGCGTCTCATATCCCTGAACTTCTAAGCGGGCATTGTGGAAGCAAAATTCTTCCCACTGTAGGAGTGGAGCAAGTCTGAGACCACCTCGTGAGGCTGAATGCGTTCAAGCCTACGGGGCCAGATGATGTGCATCTTGGAGTCCTGAAGGAACTGGCTCATGTGGTTACCAAGCCACTCTCCATCGTATTTGAAAAATCATGGCTGTCAGACAAAGTCCCTGGTGACTGGAAAAAGGAAAATATCACTCCCATATTCAAGAAAGGGAGAAAGGAAATCCCAGGGAACTACAGGCTGATGAGCCTCATGTTTGTGCCTGGGAAGATCATGGAGCAAATCCTCCTGGAAGAGATGTTAAGGCACATACAAGATGAGGAGACGATCCAAGATAGCCAGCATGAGTTCATCAAGGGCAGATCGTGCCTCACCAATCTGGTGGCCTTCTATGACAAAGGGACAGCATAAGTGGACAAAGGAAGGGCAACTGATGTCACTTCTGTGGACTTGTGCAAGACATTTAACATGGTCCCGCACCACATCCTTATCTCTAAATTGAAGAGATATGGATTTGAAGGCTGGACAGTTAGGTGGATAAAAAATGGGTCGAAGCCAGAGGGATGTTAATGGCTCTGTATCCAGGTGGAGGCCAGTCACAAGTAGTGTCTCCCGGGGGTCCATCTTGAGACCAGTGCTCTTCAACATCTTTATCAATGACACAGACAATGGTATTGAGTGTACCCTCAGCAAGTCTGCTGATGACACTAAGCTAAGTGGTGCAGTTGACGCAGTGGAAGGAAGATGCACTGTCTAGAGAGACTTAAACATGCTCAAAAAGCAGGCGCATGAAAATCTAAAAAGGTTTAACAAGGCAAGGTGTTGTACTTGTGTCAAGGCAATCCCAGATATGAGGACAGATTGGGAGAAGCACTCTGAGAGCAGCCCTGTGGAGAAGGACTTGGGGATTCTGATGGACAGAAAGCTGGACATGAGCCAGGAGTGTGCTGTTGCAGCCCAGAAGGTCCAACTGTAACCTGGGCTGCACCAAAAGAGGGGTGGCCAGCAGGGAGAGGGAAGTGATTGTCACCCTGTGCTCTGCCCTCACAAGGCCCCATCTGGAGTACTGTGTCCAAGCCTGGGGCCCTCAGTACAGGAGGGATGTGGTGCTGTTGGAGCAGGTCATAGAATCATAGAGTCATAGAATCACAGAATCATAGAATCATAGAATCATAGAATCATAGAATAGCCTGGCTTGAAAAGGTCCTCAAAGATCATCGAGATTCAACCCCCCTGCTGAGTGCAGGGTTGCCAACCACTAGACCAGGCTGCCCAGAGCCATGTTCAGCCTGGCCTTGAATGCCTCCAGGGATGGGGCATCTACAACCTCCTTGGGCAACCTGTTCCAGCGTCACCTCCCTCCATGTAAAAAACTTCCTCCTAATATCTATCTAAGCTAAACCTCTGCTGTCTTAGTTTAAAACCATTCCCCCTTGTCCTATCACTATCCACCCATGTAAACAGTTGTACCCTCTCCTGTTTATACGCTCCCTTCAAGTAATGGAAGGCCACAATGAGGTCTCCCCGGAGCCTTCTCTTCTTCAAGCTAAACAAGCCCAGTTTCCTCAACCTTTCTTCACAGGAGAGGTGTTCCAGCCCTCTGATCATCTTAGTGGCCCACCTCTGAACCTGTTCTAGGAGCTTTCTTGTGCTGGGGGCCCCAGGCCTGGATGCAGTACTCCAGATGGGGCCTCACAAGAGCTGAGTAGAGGGGGACAATCGCCTCCCTCTCCCTGCTGGCCACTCCTCTTTTAATGCAGCCCAGAACACAGTTGGCCTTTTGGGCTGCAAGCACTGGTCCCAAGACTGATCCCGGAGGGACACTGCTTGTGACCAGCCTCCACCCTGGCACAGAACCATTAATTACAACCATTTGGCTGTGTCCAGCCAACCAGTTTTTAATCCACCAAACAGTCCATCCTTCAAATCCATACCTCTCCAATTTAGAGAGAAGGATGTGGTGAGGGACCATGTCGAAGGCTTTGCAGAAGTCTGGGAAGATGACATCCATCTCCCTTCCCCTGTCCACTGATGCCGTCACTCCATCATAGAAGGCCAGGCATGATCTGCCCTTGGTGAAGCCATGCTGGCTGTCTCGGATCACCTCTTTGTCTTCTATGTGCCTTAACATGTCTTCTAGGAGGATCTGCTCCATGATCTTCCCAGGCACAGATGTGAGGCTCACCGGCCTGTAGTTCCCCGTGTCTTCCTTTCTCCCTTTCTTAAAAATGGGAGTAATGTTTCCCTTTTTCCAGTCACTGGGGACTTCACCTGGCAGCCATGATTTTTCAAATATGATAGAAAGCGGCCCAGCAACCACATCAGCCATCTCTCTCAGAATCCTGCGATGGATGTCATCTGGCCCCATGGACTTATATACATTCAGTTGCATGAGGAGGTCTCAGACTTGTTCCACTGTTACAGCGGGATGAAAGGAGTCCAGAGGAGGGTCATGAGGATGATCAGAGGGCTAGAGCATCTCCCCTGTGAAGATAGGTTGAGGGAGCTTGGCTTGTTTAGCTTGGAGAAGAGAAGACTCCAGGGAGATCTCACAGTGGCCTTCCAGCATTTAAAGGGAGCTTACAAGTTGGAGGAGGACTGACATTTTACACAGTCTGATAATGACAGATGAGGGGGAATGGCTTTAAATTAACAGAGAGGAGATTTAGGTTAAATGTTAGGAATACATTTTGTACTCAGTGGATGATGAGGCACTGGAACAGGTTGCCCAGAGAGGTTGTGAATGCCCCATCTCTGGAGGCATTCAAAGCTAGGTTGGACATAATTCTGCACAATCTAAACTAGTGGTTGGCAATCCTGCCCATGGCAGGGGGGTTGGAACCAAGTCATCTCTAAGGTCCCCTCCAACCTAAGCCATTCTATGATTCTATGATTGGTATGATTCCATGTTTTTGTCCTCACTATGCAAACAACAGGGATTTTCCTACCTTGGGTTTCTCTGGCCTGCATAGCACTGCATGATACAGTCATGACGGTAACAGGTGTAGGGTAGAGATGTGACCCTACTTTTGAGGGTAGGATAGATCTGGCAGGAGGAACTGTAGAATGCACACAATAGAGTGCTAGATCCTGGTCTGCATTTGGGCAAGGTCAAGTAGCTGCTTGTAAATACACAGAATGATTTCCTAAAAAGGCACGTCCTTTTTTATCCCCCTGAGTGGCATTCTGACACATAAAGAAGGTCAACCTTAGTGACCAGTAACTGAGCCGCTACTTAAGACTGTGAAAGGCAAAACTGGTTTCCAAATGCAGCTGAAAAAAGATTGGAGGCAAGAATCCTGACCACTCTTGATGCTGAGGAAACACAGGGTTTCAATCACACACCTAATCCCAAAACTCTTATTTGAGCTATGCATTGTGTATCTGCCTATTTCAAACAGCTTATTAAATTAATGCAGCAAGGTATTAAAACTGTTGTTCTATGTTAAAATGGTCATAAACGTGGTACAAATCTGAAAATTGTATTAGATCCAAATTTGGATTAAGATTCTATTTTCTATAATGTGAAAAAGCAAACAAAAGAATCGAATATTGTTCAAATTCTAGTTGCTGTGTTGTTTTTAGAAAACCTCTAGTAAAACTAAATTTTTATAATAGCAGCATATTCACAACTAATGTATTTGTGGAGTAGAGTAGGGACATTGTTGCATTTTTACTTTTCATCACCAAGGAGCACTGTCATAACATCTCTACTTAATAAAATGAAGTGGATCACACCAGGGGTGTCTTATTGGATTCCTAAGTGTTACTGGTGGTCTGAAGTCTGGGTCCCAGCTTAGATTCTGGGAGTTTCAGAGCAAGAAATTCTCTTTCCAGTATCCACATGCAATGACTATAGCCAGCTAACAGCCTGCTAAGCCACATGCCTAAGATTTGCTTAACTGCTAGGGGTTTAGTCTAAAAGTGGTCTACATACTCACTAAACCTATGTGTGATTAGTTAAAACTTTTGTCTCTCTGTTGCACATGGAAGTCCATAGATCTATGCTGTCACTAGACTAACAAGAATTGTTGAGCATATGCTGTTTCTGTCATTTGATGGATGATAATGGCTGCTATTTTTTGTTATGACCGTCACAGCTTGAGACTGTGGTGCACAAAACATTAACCTCGAGCCCTGTATCAAATTTATTTACATGATACTTACACCTCTATGCACTGAGGAAGTTGCAAAAAACCAATTTTGTATCAGAAGGCTGAGTTGCATTTCTCAATATGATAGAAAAAATTGCTCTGGATTTCAGACTCTGGCCAGGACTGTTCAGAAAGGGTAAGAGATAGAATGAACCACCATCTATATACAATACTCAGAGAAAGCAGGCATAACTAGAGGAGATAATTTAAGGTCTCTTCTCTACAGGACATTCAAGTTCAGTCCCGGCTGACAGCAGTCTCAAGTTACTAAAACCTGTTGGCATCCTGATAAGCTATGTGAAGTACATTTGGTGATCCCAGTCCAATTTACATTGCCAGATGAGTATTTCTTTTTTTCCAGAGGCTCTCACCAAATTTAGGTACTCACTGGCATCCTTCTTGAAAATCTAAGCATGGCACAATGAGCAGACAGACCTCAACTGTCTAATAAAACTGAAAGGCACTTGCTTCATTTCAATCCATTTTGATGGGAGTCTCTGTGTGAAAGATGCAAGCAACACAGTACGTAAGTTTTCTTTCCCCAGGGATATAAGTCTGACCCTTTTCAAAGCTCGAGCTTTCAGGTTTTTTTCTTGTATGCTGAGTACATGTCAGGCCCCATGTTCAAACATAAATGTTCTGACTGGAAACGTCCCATTCTTTCTGGTGAATTGTTTTTTCATTATTTCCCTGTCATCACCACTCCCCCCTTTTTTTTAATGAGAGAGCTCAGGGGAGTCGAGGGGAGCAGACGCATACCGGTTCATGTGAAGTTGATCTTAGGGACAAAGTAAACTTTTGGCCTAAAATTCTTTCCCAAGAAAAGAAACATGAGAAACAGTATATTCACTTTGTCTCAGAGTTCTGCATGGGCTTCTGTGTAGCTGTAATAAATTATTCACTAATTTGCTTGTAATCAGACTAGATGATCTGCTATTTAATGAGTTGCCCAATACGTAAAGAAAACCACAGAGATAAAACGTTACATTCAAGCTTGTTAGAACAGGTCAGGGACCAAAAATAAGAATGATCTCCTGATTTCTACGAAATTCAAAATGTTAGCATTCCATTGTGCTATCCTTTCAAAATGTCATTAAAACTACTTATGATGGAAAATTAAACTGGCTGTCACCCACAGCTTGTTGATGGTAACTTGCTTCCTTTGCAGTTTACTGACTGGGAAAGGAAATCCAGACAGGTGAAAAAATTCAGACAGGCTTAGTGATTGCTGAGAGAAAAAAAAGCAAAATATACAGACACACCACCCCACACACCCCAACCTTAGTTCTCTTGCAATTCTCTTTCTTGTCTTTTCTTGTACGGCTTCTTGATTTGGTTTGAAAGATGGAATTGCATCCCAAGTGTAAAGTATAAAAAAACCGCAATATTTTTAATTGTTAGCTGCAGCAAGAAAGGACATTTCTGAAGAAGTTTCCATGGGTAACTTGTGTAGGTCCTCCCAGAACCTCACTTATGAAGCCAGGCAAAGCTTTTGGAGAAGCTATCTGGAGAAGATGTTTTGTGTTTTTTTTTTAGAAATTTGTTCTAGACAGAAGGCATGCAGCCCATTTTCTGTTCTCAGAAAGAAATAATAATTTCTGGTTCTCCCTGCAAGTCCATTCTCCTCAGCACTGAACTCCTTTCAATGCTCCCTCTCCAGTCACTCTTTGCTTAAAAACTATTCATAGAGGTTTGCTGGTTTATTTTATTTTTTCCAACCAGAAAATGTACTGTTATTCTGTAAATGTTTTTGTACTGTCATACTTTGCAGACGATTTTCTTCCTATTTTTGGAGTCCTGAATCTGCCTTTGGTCACACTATTTGCTCCTCTATGGTCACCTCTGAGAAGATTAACCCTTTCATTAAAAAAGCCTGGCCAGGGTCAAACTACCGCCTGGCTCTGGACTCTTACATCCCTTTGATCTCCCAGCTATGGAGAAATTATTAGCAAATTCTAAGCCTTCCCATGTGATTTGTTTTTGTAAATTTGTAGAAATTATTCCTAATCCTATTACGTGGCCGAGGGCAAACCTGCATTAAATATATGAGACTTTTTGTTATGTGGCAGATGGATAATAAAGGAATGCTGAATGCAGCCCATTCCAAGTTATGGGAATCTGGACACTTCATCAGCATTCACTTAATCCTCTGCCATGGCCTACGCCTTTGATGAATGCTCTCATTTATGACCACTGATGCCACTCACTTAATTTCAGAGAAGAAAAATAATACCTTGCTGTTAATGTGAATATTTGAGTTTATGGCTGTACAATGAATAATTGTGACATTATCAAGTGAACATCTTCTTATACATTATTCACTTGTATAGACCACATTAACCAGACAGAGGAAACTTGCAGTTTTGCATCTTCCATCTTCTTTGGAAGGTAGACACCGTGCAGACAAAAGTCAGCATCTTAACCCAAATTCTAGCTGACAGTCCGTATCAGCCCTCACTATATTTTGTTCATTGTGATGCCAATCTCTTATCTCACCAATGACATTTTTTCAAAGAAAGAGTGGATTTCCTAGAGACTCTACCCATGCAACTTCCATAGCTTTTTATTGAATAGGAAAGTGTATCCCTCCTTTTTTCTTCAATACTGTTGCCATGTAGTATGTTCATAAATTTAAGCTGAAAATTAAGACAGCACACAGTTTTCATTTGTACTTTAAAGAAATAGACACCCCATGATAAAAATGTTATTTTTATGTACTTTAAAATAAAATTCATAAATAAAAATAAAATGTATAAAATCATCACAATTTCTTATGTATCAACTCACAGCTTTTGCATTCAGAATTGCAAATATTAAGGTTTGGAAACATATTAGCTTGTTTTATAGAAATCTGTGTTGTCTGAGGTCAGAGGGTTTTTTAAGTATGTTTGTGATTTGTCTGATCTCTCTTCAAGTTTCCCTTATTTCATTCAAGAGAAAATGTTATTACATTCCCAGTGTAAATATTACTTTTAATTGAAAACAATTCCACATTTTTTAGTGTATTTATTTACTTTTCTGACTGTATAGCAGTATTGAAGAGTAGGAGTTTGCTATGTTTTTATCTTCCTTTTCTGCAAGCATAGTAATTTTAGTTGATATTTAATGGTGCTAAAATTCTAAAAGTAGAACCCTGCTGTCCCTCTTGGCTTGCACATTTAAAATTCAGAGGTATATTGGAGCTCTGGTAAACCATGTGAGAAACATGTCCAGATTTAGTAAAGTGTAATAAAAAACAGTCAAACATCTTTTCTTAGTGGGAGTTTTCACACACTGTAACTAATTTACTGGAATCAACTAGAATATTCAACAAGAATAAAAATAAGCAGTCTATTTATTTTTTAGTACTTTTGTTGATCAGCACTTTGAAATCTAGCGTAGCAGCCTATCAGGACACCCGGGACTGACTGCTCCAAAATGAATATAGATAGAAGTCCCACACAGAGTAGTTGCTTCAGTGATCCCTTCCGCACTGTCACCTAATTTAACACACAGGCAAGCTTCCACACACAAGTGTTATTTTGTATTTGCTGTATGTATTGAGATGCCTGTCAGAACCAAGGGCACTGTCGGAGTGGAAGTTTGTATTTGGAAAAGGGATTGTAATACCTTGTGCAGTGTGTCCATATAATTGTAATGATCCTAGATCTATTTTTTAAAGTAGAAAGAAATGCAAACTGTTCTGTGATTGTAAAATGATACAATGATGAAAGATTACAACTTAATTGACTTCAGGGAGAGCAAGGCATTGCCTTGATTTAACATCATAATGTGCTAAGCTAAATTTTTCTCACCTACTTGGATTTTTATGCTGATTTCTGATGCATCTGTTTTTTCTCCTGAGAATCACTAATCTAAACATTTCTGCAGAGTTACGGTATTATTTTTAAAATATTCTACTCACTGTTAACTGAAGTGTTCAGTAAAAAAGAAAAAAAGTAAGCTATAGATTTACAAAAGTAGAAGATGAGAATACAAAGCCTATTAGAAACAAGTCAGTCAAATCTTCCAATTCACCTTTTGGTAAAACTTTCTATAATTTCAACTAGATATTTTTTTTGCAATAAATAGCCCAAAAAATTCAACCTCCGCAACAAAAAAATAGTAGTATAGTAGAAATTTTGGTGAAGGAAACATAAGCTAAACAAAACCCCAGAATATAAATAACAAAAAAAGTATATGGGTGGACTTAAATAGTTATATATATATACATAAAACTATATCAATTGTTATTTTTTGTGTGTTTATGTATAATATGTATAGGTGTATATGCTTAGGGACTTAGATTTATCCTTAGGTATAATGGGCAGTTAAAGAAATCCAGACTGAAACTACTTTTGGAACGCCCTTTCAGTATATGAGGTTTGAGAACTAGAGTCTGTATACATATTCTTCATCGACATCATATCACTTGGAACAAGTACCTGTGCTGTAGCCATTCTACTTCAGTAGTCTACTTTGCAAAATCTTCCTTTATTACTATATGAGAATATACAGACTTCATTATACACTTGATTCATGATCAATGTCTGGGGGTTCCTTGTTATATAGCATTTCAGGTTTTCCTCATCAGCCAGCCAGTGGCTAGGTTCTCCACTTGCTAAAGCAAAGTACAAATCACTCTACAATCCTGCTGTTAAAAGAAAAAATGTTTAAAACATCTTTCATAAGCTGTAAATTGGAGAGCATAATAAAAGAGTAGGAATAGTACAAAAACTTTTTAATGTTTGTATGGTTTTTGTTGGTTTTTGGTTTTTTTTTGTTGTTTGTTTGTTTACTAGAATTAGGGCTGACAACAAGAGCATTTTATTTTTCAGAAAGTATATGTGTGTTTGGGGGTAAGGAGTTAACTTTTTTTTTATAAGCTGATTGGTACAGACTGGTAGCTGGATGTGTGTTTTTTCTACATTTATAAAGCTCTTATATGATTTCTTAAAAGAATTCTAAATGAGTCCAAACAAAGCCTTTCCTGAATGTAATATTACTGTAAAACAATGCATTATTTCATATCTGGAATGAAAAGGTAATAAAAGTACGCTGATGTTGCAGTTCCAATCTTGCAGTTAGAAGAGCTTGCTTGAACATAAAATGTGAGAAGCAGCAACACTGAGCTGCAGAACAGGGAGTAATGTCATCCACCAAGGCAGTGACTGTTTTTCACTGGGCACTGAGAGCAAAAAACAAGCAGCTTCCTGCCCACCACTCAGCGTTTTCGTGATCACAGAGTAATCCTCCCAACCCACTCTGTCCAGAGACTAAAAAAATGCTTTACTTGAAAGTAAGACACACTCACAGCTTCTCTTTCATGAATCTTTTCCAGTGTGATTGTCTTTGAAGTATACAGCATATATCATGTGTGATAAATTATACTTTGCTGAAATGTTGCATTGCTAAAATATGCTAAGAAAGCTTTGAGCAATATTTACAAATAGTTTAAGTGTCACAACAATACACCCACCACTCAGGCTTCTATCGATTTTACTATAAAAAGATTGTAATAAAGGATACCACTTTTAAGTACTATGAAAATATTCCTTATAAAGATAATTGGGGGAAAAAAATCTCTAAAATCTATATCAAAATCATTTTGCAAATTCTGCAATCACAGCTGTCAGGAAGAGCAACCACAATCTCTCTTGTCTAAGAATCATCCTCTGGTTTCATGCTGTTACTGCTTGCCTCCCCTTTTGTTCCAGGTAAGTTGTTAATTTACTCACAAAGCTCGAAGACCAGCTACGGCCCCTGTTGTTTATTGTTGGTGGGTTTGGTTTTTTTTTAATTTATTTATTTTTAACAAGATGCTATAAATTAATTTAAGCTGTTGGAAAGAAGACCAGCCTCAGTTTCCCATTTGGGATAAACTATAATCCTGCACACCAAGTGTTAAATTCTGCTTTCTTCTACATGAGAGTAAAGCTGGTGTAATTCCTCTACTGCTGAAGGAAGCAGTTCAAATTTACATCAATTCTAAAGGAGGAAGAGCCAGACCTTCCCTTAAACACCTGAAAATCGTTCCTATATTAATGAGTACTTCTCGTGCACGTTACTGTATGTTTTTAAGATCTTCCTTAGGGAAGGTAAGAACGACATTGAAACACAAGATAAACATTTTTTTCTACCAACCTTTATCTTTATTTGTTATTTTTAATGAAGTGTGGAATGTGCCTTTTGTATTTGTCAGCCACAAGGGCCTGTTTCACCCACTAATACCAGTGAGTGGCACCAGTGTGAATTTAGCTTAGTTTTGTTCTGTTGGGTTACTATATCTGTTGACCCACACCGCTTAGATCTTGACAGAAACATAATCATGCTATATGAGAATTTACTGAAGAAGTAGTTAAAGTATATTAAAAAACATATACACTGAAGCGGACCATTTTTTGAGAGGTCTAAGGAAGAGAGGTACAAGCTGTTGCTCTAGTTGGAGCTTGCTATTGTTTGGTTAACCGGGAGGAAATATGGTGTTCTCTAGTGAGCTCTTCCTTCCCCTTCTAAATACATTGTCCTGTTTTCAACTAAAATGGATCTATAGATTCAGTGACTTCTTGAACCCTTTTTATCATGTTGAAAGTAGCAGTTGTGAAAAGAAAAGCCTAAACACCCTGACCACACCAGTGGAATGATCTGAAGTCTGACACTGCTAATGTGCATTACATTCGATTTGCATTTTTAGCATAGCAACTGGAGATAATATAGTCAGGTGAAATCTAAACTAATTTACCCTGCCGTCAAAATACTTGCAAAGACCAATCTGTGTTTTCATATTAACAGCAATGCTCAGTCAAGACACTCTCCTACTGTGAAACTCATATCCTTGCTTTTTTTTTTTTTTTTTTCTGGCAAAAGCAAGCAAAGTCCCATATTAATATTTTGCTTTACAAATTATGTGTACAAGTGCGTATGCATACAGCTAGGAGAACCTTCAGAAGAAAAAAGCACGTTCAGTAAGAAGCACATTAAAAATGTGCATTGAATTCCAGGGCCAGGGTATTTGTTCAGATGAGCTATAAAGCAAGTTGGGATGGAAAGAAACTTTTGAGCCCCTGTTTAGTATTAAATTTTCAATCTTGATATGATTGTATTATTATCTCTCTGAATTTAACACATTTGATATACAGTCATGGCCTAATGAATGCAGTAATAAATAACACATTTGTATTCAGCTTCAGAAGTCTCCTTCCCTCCCTCACACCAGCAGCAATGGGTGTGATCTTATAAGAGTATGACTGTAAATAATCTAGTTTAACACAAGGTTACTGATGCACTTACAACATAGAGGCGCAAAAACAGTGGTAAGATTCAAGCCCCTGGATGTGTGTTCCTGCCTCAGTCAAAGCAGATGTATTTGATTTTGAAAAAGCAATGCATAATCTATTTTTATTTGTTCAATATAGGAACTGTATATTTGCTGTATCTTTGGGGATTACTTTGGTTGTTTTCAAGGAAATAATTTTAATGCTTACAAATTGTTGGATGACATTCCCTTGTACATTTTTAAATATGATATGCAGGGAAAATATTTCTAGTTCTAATCCTTTTATTTAGAATAGAGAACCTGTGTGTAATCTAGGAGATGAAATATGATATCTTTATTAAAGTGGCACATGCTAGCTCTATTACACTTACAGGTCTGCCAGTATATCCATTAAGGAATCCATTTTTCAGACTTTTAACACTTGTCTATATTCATACCAGAGTGAAACTTGGCACTCAGGTTTATAGCCCAGAAGCAATTTGTAGTGCTATTTACAAATGTCTCTTGGTATTCATTAAAAAAAAAATGTTTTTCTATTAAATGCCTGAAAACCATTTGGTTATTTAAAATGCAAATGGGAGTGGTATTAAAAAGAACAGTGTTGACTTCTCTAAGAGTCCCATGCTGTAGCTTGATAATACTTTTGCCTTATGAAGTTTATCATATTAAATCATTATGAAATGAGCTGCAAATCAGGAGATGGTGCATTTCTTGAGATTAGAGACTTTTTATACCCCTGAGAGAGCTGATTCTGCTTAGCATTTAGCTAATGTATGCTTTAAAATTTGTGTATACCTTCATTTGCTCACTGTAGTAATTTGAAAGCTCCTTATACTCAGGTAACAAGCTTTCTTAAAAAACACTGAGTATGTATTTATATAATTCAGTGGTTTATTTCAGTTTTAAATCTATTAATAGTCCCTTATGGGCTTTTTAAAATTATTTTATTTTTAAAAAATAGGTAAGTATTCTATCTAAGCATGCCATTTTACCTTGGCAAAGTATGATGGAGAAAAGGTAGCACATTCACCTTAAGTCCAGTCATATCTCCCACTGTCAGCATTTAAATGTAAATTTACAATGAATTAACTCAAATATACTTTTGCTTCTTTGTTTTTGTATTAGCATTTTTATTTGCTTTTAAAATAAAAGCTCAGTTCTTCTGAAATGAAAGTAATTATCACTATTTTATTCTCCAAGAACGTTTTTATTCTCAGGTGATGTAAATCAACAACTCTATATATTTTGCATCAACTGATAGGTTATTTCTAATAAATACATTAAAAGTTCTTAACAATTTGAGAAAAGTTGGAACCATAGAATCCATTAACCATTGATATCAAATATCATAAATAGTGATATATTGCCATATCCTCACTCAAATTCTGAGTTTGACAGTAAGTAAATTTAAATAAGATGACGAATAGAATTTTAGTAACTCCTTATCAGCCTGGCTTTCTGTGATCTAGTGTAGTTGGAGGTGGAGGCACTGACAGAAATGTTATAAATAAAAGAAATTCAGTCAAGTGTTCTTTATACTTACAGGTCATTTTAGATTTTAGGGGTTTAGAAAAGTCTCATCTAGATCCATTTGGACTTCAGGAATAGTTCCTTAAAGCTATTCTGTAAACAAAATGATTCTTGGCATAGATTTTTTTTCAGTTTTGTAGCTGCTATTCCTCAGTTGTGAGAGAAATAAAAAAGTGCATTGAGTTTTTTTAAGACTGTACTTTTCGCTTCTGCAAACCTAATTTTTAGTCTTGGGTTCTGAGAAATCAAAGGCTATTTAGAATACAATAAAGAATAAAAATTTGATCAATTGTAAGAAGTATTTCTGTGAAGTCTGAACAAAGTGGGAATCTGAATTGCAGCCCCAAGTATTTAAATAAGCTATTACAAAAGGAGTGCTAGGAACCATTATATTGCATGATTTCTTGTGAATAATAGAAATGCTCTCTATCAGGTATTTTTACTTAAATGGAATAAATGTTTGAGAGAGATGGTGTTCATCCATTGTAACCTTTCACGCCACTACTGTTGGTATTGTAATAACTTCATCTATTAAAAATATGCTTTGAATCTATTAAAAAATACTCTAAAACTTAGAAAGAAGTGTAGTTTTAAACCACCATACATTAGAATCTCCATCTTTTGGTAGTGTGTCATTTATGCTTTAATGACATCAGTGTAGAATTTCAGCATTTTTATACAGAAAATGCCTGTCATATACAAACAACATTATGGCACTTTTAGTATAATATGCCTATAGTAGTGCTTTATTTAATGGTGTGCTTTTATATTGTTCAAGTAAGTTTTTAAGGATAAATGTGCCTACATCATACACTAGTCCTGGGGGTAGGAGATGGGATTACTTGCTGTTAATAAAGTGAGTAAGCTTTCATCTCTAGTTATGGTGGTTCTGATCCAGTAACACTGCAGTAAAAAGTGTCGCATTCATGACTTCAATAACAGCATAAGCCATCTCTGAGTCCGAGTTGATCAGACCTCTTGCTTAAATCTCATGCGTTTTACTGGATGGGACATTTTCATGCACAGTAAGAGTTTTGTTTAGTGGGGCTGGTTTTGCTCAATTGTCATTTACGAACTGAGGTCTGTTCTCTGGTGTCCACACTCCTCTTGCATGTGCCCAGGAAAAGATGAAGAATTTTCTAAGTATTTCTTAGATTTTTAAAGCTACATTAGGGAATCTGCCCCTGGTCCCATCACACAGCAGTCAAGAGTACAGCTTAAATACAGGTAAGAATCTGGCTCAGGTGAGGATCAGCCAAGAAACAAAAGGAAAAGGAAGTATGTTTATTTCCATAGGAGCAATGTTACAAAAAAAAAAAAAAAACAGGCATGCCATTACAGTCCTTATGCAGATTTACCACGTGAAACCACTGTTCCACTACAAATCAGAATAATTTTTATTGGATTTGGCAGGATCTAGTGTCCCAAAAACAGAAATACTTCCTGTTTGTGCAACGTGATCAATGCTTGTGAACTGATTGAGAAATGAGAAATATTTTTTACTTCGAGTGACTTTTTCTGGATGCCAGAAATATCCGAGTGGGATGGGTTTTTTTTATTTTGTTTTGTTTTAATGAATATAGAACAGTAGAAAGGGCTAATTTGTGTATTTTATTAGTGAATAAAGCACAAAAATATGCATTTTCTCTTTCTAGTAATGGGAACTTCATTTCAAATATTAGTTTCTGATGTGAGATACAGGTTTAAAAAAGTGTTATGTAATACTATGTTAAAGGCTTATGAAACTGTTTATAATAATGTTGTGGTATTTTTATTTTTGCACTGTATCTCAGCTCATATCCTATGGAGCCAAATTTTTCATATTTTTTGGCCCATGCATGAAGTTCCTCACTGAAAGCACAAACTGGCTTTTCTGCTAAAGCATAAAAAGCATTTTCTGAGCTCGTGTAACCTATAAGTATCTTCTTCAAAAAGTAAATGCTCTGCAAACTGACTGAGAGAACGAAATAATTCATTATAATTAAAACCTCTAATAAAATACATAGTTAAAATTCTAATTAGAAGAGATGTTTGAATTTAAATTGACTGCTTGTTATTTGTCTTACAACCACAGAGAAATTTGAGAACTATGGGATAGGTGACTGTACCACAGCACAAGGGAACCTATCCCTTAATAATGACATCAGTTTCACATCCATTAATGTAGTTAGAGTGCTGTAGGTTATTTAACTCCAATAGACCAAGCTTTCAAATCCAGTCAAATATCTACTTGGTGTTCTTTTGGGAATGATATGGCATGATCTTGGGAAAATAGAGCCCTTAATGGTGCTCCATTAAAAATTCTACTCCCTTCAGTCTCAATTGGTACCCACTACTTCCAGGTCTCTCTTGGTGTATGCTGAGGCAGCCCTTGTAAGGATGTGAGTAATGCAAGTACCTCATAATTGCTCAGGCCTGTAGCCAATGGCTTTCTTTACTGTCTAGATGCTCTTTGATTCTCAAAAGAAAGTCTTGAAACAGTGGCTTTAGCTTGACATTAAATCTTACTCAGTTTTAATGTGGAGCATTGATTGGGATATGTTTTCACCAATTCTAGAGTCATTTATTTTCATAATCCTGTGGATGATAACTCACTAGTTAGCACATAGTAAAACTCTTTTGTTCTTCATTTCGGTTAATTAATATAATATGATACAAGTGCAGATCTTCCAGTATAAGTAATTATTTTATATACATTTGGAAGAAGATTCTCTTTATCCAGAGGAAATATAGACTTCAGCAGAGATTCCAGGACTCTGATCCCATGGCATGTAGGAAGAGTTACTAACTAAACACGCAACTAAAAACTAACTGCAATTTTGGTACATTTAAGCACTCATTTTACCTTCAAACATTGTTACTGGTTTTTAAGCTGAAGCGAGTGGCATATTCAGCTGATTTGGAGCCCTTCGTATAAAGTGAATTGTTCATGGCACACCTGTATGTGTGTTTGGAACAGAAAGTCTGTCTTGTTTTGCTGCTATGGCAGCCACAAAATGTCAAGATAATCTTAATTTATCCATTAAAAATGTAGGCCCATATTTAAGAGTCATCAGCAATAAAGGAAAATATACTGAATCATTTCAAGTGCATGCTAATCATTTAATGTAATAAATGGAGCAACTCTAATTATCTCCCGAGGAAATGATTTCACACTAAAACAATGGAAATGAGGAGGTTACTTTGGGAGCATTATACACAGCTGAAAATTACTCATGTGAATCTAGAGGTTATTTCAAATAAATAGAAAGGATTGCTTAAGCCTTTTCAGTAATCATTTAATGCTATGAGAGAAACACTAAATGATGGTAAAGATATTCAGTAACTTGCACTCAGACAGTGAGACTTTCACAGGTACAGTTACGCAGCCAAACACTGTTCCTTTCCACTGAGACACTGGTTAGCACCAGATCAATGTCATAGCTACAGGTTTTTAATGCAGAATGTAACTGCATTAATATAACTGCAGAAAATAAAATAACTGCTGAATAACAGTGAACAAAAAGATAAATATGCTAGTATTTCTTATTTTTTAATTTCAATCTGCACTAGAATTTACAGATTTGTGACTGATAATACCTGTGAGCCTTTCCCTTGAGTTGCCTGGGATTCTTTATTTTTAAAACGACAAATAAAAATCTTTTTTTTTTTTTTCCCAAACTAAATCCCATGAAAGCTTACTTGGGAAATTCAGCATATTTTTAGCCAACACAGAAGAAAATGAAAAGCAAATTTTTGAATAAGATGTAAAAATTTATCAGGGAGTGGTGTTAAAATTGATTTTAATGATTCAGTCCATTCCCTCCAAGGAAACTGATTTCACTGCAAGCTAAAATGTTTTGTTAAATTATGTACTTCAGTTGCTTGGGTGTTATGTCTCTCTTGGAGAAGCGCATGAAATGAGCACTATCCTCCTAGGCATTTTAAAAACACATCCACATTAAATAGAATATATATACAGTGGTTGAGCATATAGTCTTTTTAAACTAGATAACAAAATGATTTTGACTTGTTTTAAAATCTTTTCCCTTAAATGGCTCTAAAGCTAAGACTAAAAGATAGATAATGTGGACTGAACATTTTCCCCCTTGCTTTCAGTTTCGCAGAGAATAGCACATTATAGGTAGTTTCCTTTGTGCAAGAATCACATCAAATGCCAGGAAAAATGCATCTGTTTTGGCTACATATTTAACAGCATGATTTCCAGAACCATCAATTTGTCTTTATTAATACATCAAATGCAGTTTGTTTAAAGTGTTTGTCCATTCTGGTACCATGCTACTATAGACACTATTCGTTACTTATATTTATTACTAAAATTGGGTTAGATACAAGAAAATACAGCTCTTTGCGTAGTGAAAGATATGACCTAGTTCAAGACAAATTAATGCACAGTGATTCTAAAAGCATAAGCAGACAACTGTAACTTTTTTGAAGGTCTGCATTTATTTTAAAACTGACACATTTCACAAGAGAATAGACAATTGTTTTTTGTCATAAGATTACTGCTCATCATCTACAAGAAAACAATCGTTATCAGGTATGAACTTAATTGGAATCAACTGCAGCAGTCTTTACAGGAATTTACTGAAATGTCTGCCACTCAGAGCTGGCTTACCATAATATTCTCTACGGAATAGTTGACCACAGGATTCTCATTCACAAACAGCCAGGTTAAACAGTTAAATGCTAGCAAATCCTGCATAGCCCTGTGGGAAATTTCACTTTAATCCCGAACTTATAAGAGGACAATCAAAGCCCAAAGCCTGGGTAACAAATCTGATCCTCTGTTGCAATCTGTGTCCTCATGGGAAGAAGAGAGATGCTCCCTGTACAAGCCTGAGATGGATAAATACCTAAATGATGAGATAGATGGGGAATGCAGAAGAAGCGTCTGGCTTCAGCCATTCGCTTCCAATTTCACATTACATTGTGAAAGGCAATTCTTGTGCAGCTCGGGAACAGCCAGTCCTGATTACTATAAGTTGAAGTGTGGCTTAAGGAATGATTAATGACAGTGTCAGGAGAAAACAAAGCACAATGAGAGTTATCTCTAATCCACCTGCTCGCAGATGCTATAGTAAGGGAATGAAAATGGCCCCAGCGAGCCCTGATAATAAAAAAATCAAAATAGAAAGGTGCAAAGCTGTAGATATGTATTAATCTGATATATAAAAACTAGGTCTTAGCTTGAATAAAGCATTAGGCATGAATGGAGCCCCATAGGTGATAGATATTAGAGCATAGTGGACTTCACATTGTCTGTATTTTTTAAATCAAACAGAACTGTTCCCTTCAGTATTGCCTTTGACATTAATAGGTTGGTATTTGAAAAGTCACAGTTCACTAGATGAGCAGGCTTGTGAGTTCAAGCTCATTAAACAAAATCTCTTTTTGTTGTTGTTTGAAGGAAAAAGTGACACCATACCACCACCTTGTGGCTTTGCAGTGTATACGCCCAGGGTTGAGAGAATCAGCTGCTATCGTTTCGAACACGCCATAGTCAGATAAAACATAATTATGAGATCTTCCTATCTGAAACACGAACGTGCTTACGGGTTACTTCAGTTAGTACAACACACCTGAGAGGCAACGAGGCCATTTCAAATGAATCTTTAGATTTTTTTCAAGCTGTCCCTGTTAGATTTGCTCTGATTCAATACGGCAGCTATTGCAGAACTAAGAGGGTCACTGGTAACGGCTATGACTGCATATACACATTATGATATTTTCTTTCAACTTTCCTATTCTCTCTTCCTGACCTGCCCAGGAAATCTTGCATTGGTGGCACACTGAGCTGGGATCCAGAGCGGTTCACGATGCGGAGTCCTGTGGTACCTGCTCTCACTGCCTGGTGCTTGTATTCATCAGGCAGGCATGTCTGTTAAGATCCATAACAGTGACAGTCTGCTCTTTGATATAAACCACGGAGTTCAGATAAGAGCTACTTGCTTGCTTTGCAGGCTTCATATTCGGAAAAGTAGTTCAATTTAGAATAGTTCTAGAAACAGTACTCCTGTGTCTTTTCAGTAGGGAAAATTGTTCAAAGTCACAATGAAGGGTTTCCTAAAAAAAAAAAAAACTGAAGCTACCCAGGAAACCCTTTTGCTCTCATTAGGACACAGGTTCATCTTACGTCTCCAAGAACACTTGCAAAATTTTAGCTATTATAATTGAAGATGGGAATACAGACTGAAAGAGAACACTTCTTGAGACCGACATGTGCATCAGATTTAAGGCTATTGCCTCTTGTTCCCAGCACTGAGGGAATTATTTGACCCCACTGAATTCAGAAACAAAAGCCTCATTGATTTAACTGGGTCAGGATTTCATCCCGATGGTTTTTTTCCCCTCCTTTTTCTTACTATGACCAGCAACAAGTTAAATGTTAATTTATATTTCATGGAAGTATTTTAATATTGAAAATCTAATGAAGATTTAGCACTTGGTTTTTAATGAGGCTGACATAACTGTCGAAAGAAAGCAAATACATTATTTTAATTAATATCAATTCATAAGTGTTCCTGATTTATGTTAAACAAAAAAAAAAAGAAAGTGTCTCATCATACACTACAATTTATTCTGCATTCACCCATCATTTACTCAGAATCTTTTTTTTTTTTTTTTCAAGTGAAGGGTATGATGGAAGCTGCCGTGTAGAATTGTACAGCTCCTGCATATGCTATTAGTACTGTGATCACATCACCCTTATTTTCTGATGACGTGCCTCAAATCAATTCTATCCACGTGTCTTTGTCTCCACATGACACCTCCTGCTATCATAATAATCATGCTGTATGGTTTAAAGCCTGACGCTTTTGTATATTGTATTTTCTTAATAACACCTGGGAGCCAGACAGTATCTGTGCTTTAAAGATACATTGTTACAACCAGCAAAGGATTGAAAAAATTTTGAACAAGGTATTGAAACCATCAAAACTCAGATGTGCTACAGCTGCAGTTTTGATTGGTTCATTTTAGAATCTGATAAAAATTGAGGTCTGGGTACAGATTTAGGTCCTGATCTCTCTTCTAGGCATTAGGATATTGGGGTCTGTATTTATGCAAAAGGTTGGAATGGGGAAGAACAGAGTAAATTGTGAATACATTTGGAAATGTTTTTACCTGTGCAATGGAGCGAAACAGGAGAAAAATTTAACAAAGAGAAAGTAGTGTTGTAACTGCAATATGTTATATAGTGATGAAAGACGGTTGACTAAAAATTTGGAAATTAATGCAACAACACTATTAGACAGACATGTCACTGTAAAGATGCAATGGGTTGAAGTTTATATAAATCCAAAATCATGTAAGGGTTAACATCTCTGCTAGCATCAAAAGTGTGGAAGCATGAAAGTACCACTGTCAAATAGTCATCTGAGATGCTTTTATACATATCTGTCATACTCCCCCACAGTTTTCTATTTCCCCCTTCATTCCAATAAAATACTGTGTTTCCTTCAACCTTATCCTTCCTTCCTGTGGCACAAGTTTCTTTCTTGATCCAAAGCAGTCCTCACGAAAAGGTTGTACTGAGCTTTCAAATGTCTCCTCACAAGCATGCTACCTTTGGATGAAATTCTGGACTTGATACACACTCTGTTTTAGGTCTATCTGCCTTTGTTTTGATGTGTGCACGCACAGATTTTCAAGGAGGATTCAATTCTGAATGTATATTTCCTGGAAAACATTGAGTCCTAGCATCATACCTGTAAGATTGAAGGGAGCAGCAATCTCAGCTGAGATTTACAGACCACCACTACATGTATTTTAAAAGAAGCTCAAAATCCTGTTTATGTGTTGTAAATGAGAGACAGTAGAGGATTAAAAGATGAAATTCCTAAAAAGAGAGTTCCAATTGATTTTGGACACCTGACTGAGATTTAAACTGGCTCTTTCCAATCTGTTTTTGTACAAGCAGATTAATCTCTGAGCTGCTATGGCTAACATCTTCTTGTATTCAGAATGCTCCTTAAACACTTTTTTTCAAAATATTTTGCATGAGTGTTCTTCCTGGCCAAAACTCATTCCATACTGCAAAGTCAGAAACCAGCCAAAAACAAGCATGAATAATTTACAAAGGACAGTTGACCTGGTTCTTAGAAAATCAAACTAAAATCTTGGATCCAGCCCTCTTCAGTTCCTAGATCCAAAGCTGAGCCCTGCACGTGAAGACTACATCTGAATTGCTCATCTGCCTAAATTTCTCTTTTACTACCGTATATAGTCTTTGGATAAGATAGTATATTTTCACTCTTTTCCTATCCCAAAATTGCATCATGTTGTAGATACAATCATAATCGTGAGTAACTACTTGTGATGATATGCTCTAAGAGTAGGTGAACGTTATTTGTAGCTTGCAGAGTACATTCATGTTGCTGCCTGGTTCACGAGTTACAGTCACTAGCTTAAAAGAGTGCATCACCCAAATTGCTTGCTTGTGTGTAGTTATGGAGTGTTGGCTGGAGTTGCCCTATTTGCAGGCACTTTGCCACGCAGCAGTGAGGTAGTAGTTGTTGCGTAACTCATGTCAGTGCTATAGGTAGCCATCTGAGAAGGGAAATGTTGTGCTACCTCCTTGTGGTTCTAGATCCAAGCAACCAATGTGAGCTAAGATCCCTATCTAAACTGCATGCTAGGATTATTATTGTAGAGGTCCTGAATATATTTTCAAGATATCACAGTGGCTTTTCAGCACTTTTCACATATACTAACCTGCAGCAAAATAAAGATTTCTCTATAGATCTTAGCTAGACAACTTAGTATCAAGTTCAGTTATATTTGCCTCAATTAACAATAATTCAAGCCATTTCTGTGGATGTTTCTCCTGCTGTGACTGCATTAAAAAAAAAACAACAATAAAGTGTCATATAAACATTTGGAAACTGGATCACCCCATGGCATCCAGTAGGTGCTGAAATCCAGCGTACTTGAGTTTTAATCTAAGTACATGTTCCTTCTGGTTTGGGGATTGCAGGTGCTGCTGTTTGTGACAATGTATCTGCTAGTGCAGTAAACCCTTCAGTGTTTTTGTTAAAGAATCCCATCACCAACAGCTGGTCCACATGCTGTTTATGATACACTTAATTTCTTGGGTAAATGAATGATTTTCTTCAGCAGTACCTCTACAACATGTACACCAATCGTCAGCTAATTGTCAGTATAAGGCCTGGTATACTTTTCAAGGGAATAACTTGCACCAGTAGAAACACATTTATTCTGATAACTTAGTCCATGCTGTAGCTCTTTGCACATTCGGAACATTTAAAAGAAGCTTCATTTTTATGGAGCGTGTTGACATATGTAGTCTGGAAAAGAATCAGAAAAAGCAGAAAAAGAGCATAAGATAAGGGTAACTCAGATGCATTTAGCATCTGCAAACAAAAATCAGTGTTCACTCGCATAAATGGATTTCTATGTGATCTTCCTACCTTCTCCCTTTGTTAAGCATGAAGCTCTTTTTCTTTTTCTCTTTTTCTTTTTCTTTCTTCTAAATCTAGTGGTAGATCTGCTCCTGGCAGTATGTTATGTTCAACCATTAGTTTATTTTTTAAGACTAAGAAGAGATATTTCTACATTATAAATTATTTATAAACATAAGAACAAAGGGAGGCTTGTCAGGGCTGCTGGTACTTTGAGAAAACAAAAAAAGAAAAGATGATGAATTTATGAAGAATACAATTTTATGAAGGGGGGAAAACGCAACTACTAATTATTAACATTCATCTGCAGACAAAGACCTGAAAGGATAGGATTAGAGGGATACATTTACATCTGTCTGTCACAAAAAGAAATCTCATTAAAGGTTTACTAGACTGTCACAAAACTTCTTCTAATGTTAAACTTGAAGGTCTCAAGGGGAAAAGGAATATCTCAGTTTTGGCCAATTCAATGAAATGTTATTAAAGAAGCAAACAAAAACACTTGTATTTTTAGTAACAGCTCCAACTGAATCTTTTTTAGGTGACAAAAAGTTTCAAATGCCACGGAAAAAGTTTTACATGTCACTGCAAGTTTCAGTAGTTTCTATTTATGCAGACGTGTACTTTGAGACATGATATGGCTGCCACAGCAATCGCTTTGTGAATAGCATTCATCATCTGGACACTTCTTTTCATCTATAAAAAGAAATCTGCAATAGGTTTCTCTGACAATTCGAGATGCTGAGCCATACTTTCTCTGCTTTAAAGAAACAAACATTAAGGTTAAATACATTAAAAGTGCACAAAAATAAACATACCTTGTATGTACAATATGTTGACAATAACAAAACATCAATATCGTGTAGTTTTTGATCAAAGAACTGAAACTGTGAAAAACAAATTCTGAATCTAGCCAAAGCTGTCATTTTATTTTTCATAGCAAACTAATTTATACTGAACACGCATTACTAAGGAAAAGTCTAGAACACTTTTATATTACTTGAGCTCTTGTATGTGGCCATAATAGTAAGATATTCCGACAGCTCCTCTTAGGATCTGACATTTACTTTCTAGAATTATATTCTGGTTGATTTTATTTTGACTTATATACTGACTTGATTAACATATGAAATGTCTTGCAAGGGAGAAGGTTTTCATTTTGAGTCTTATGTGTAAGAGATAGTCAAAACTAACAAAGGAAAATATCACAGGTTCATCCGGATCAGTCAAAGTCCATGTTAGGACAATTTACATCAGTGTACAAACCAAATCCAAATTAAACCCTTGAGATTCCACTTCCATTCCAGTTAGTAAGGATTTACTTTCAGCTCTTGGGTCAGATTCAAAAAATGCCTAGAACATTTACCTCTGATTTTGCATTCATTTATTTTTCTAAGTCTAGTTCTCTCCACACTACTCTCACACGCTACTCTCCAGTTTCTGCTTTCAAACCTGCCTGATGACTACTTGTGTCTACTTTTAAATGCAATCATTGAGACAGCATGAAAGGGCCTGATTTTCAGAGGCTAGTTCCCAAGGTCTGAAGTTTCAGCTCTCTAGGCCTCTCAGCTTGGGCATCCAAAACAGATGCATCCAAACGTAGGCCCATATGTTTGAGCATGTTGCACCACTATATATGCACTCTTTGGCACTGTTGAAAGGCTTACATTCCCTGCAACCCTCCTACGCTCCTCCCTCTGTTCTGCTCCATTTAGGTCTGTGCACATAATCTAGATTTCAGGTAACCTGAATGAAAAAAGTTCCTTCTATTCCAGTAGCTGAAAAATCAGATGATCAAGATTGGATCCTATACTGCAGAGCACTTTTCAGTGTGTGAATTCCCTGCAAGTGCACTGTTCAGTTACCTGCAGAGGACACTGCTTCTGAAAGCAAAAATGAAGGCTTTTAAAACAGCAGTTGTGTAAGCAGTAATAACAAGAAATTTTGTTCTTTATGTTTCAATTTCCACATTATCCTTTACCCAAAGCTTCTTTTACAGAATGTATCTGTATAATCCACATGAGCTATAAAGGTAACAAAACAATCATCATAACTTTAGGAAATACCTTAATACATTCTTGAATGACTTTTTAAGAAATACAGCAAAATCCATACAACAGTGATCAGCTGACAAACCTTTAACATGCAAAAGTCGAATAACAGTAAAAATCTCCAAGAAACATGAAATTATAGATGTCAAAAGCAATTGGATTCTTATTCCCTTTTCTGAATCACTTTTCTTCCAGATAGTACTTTTATATATTTTTTGAAGTTTTTGCTTCATATTTTAGGGAGCAAAAACTGGTTCAAGGAAGGGTTTTGTTTAAGAGGTCTCACAGTATTTTCTTTCTTGTGTTCTCAATCATAGAGTACATTAGTTCTCAAGATATTCTGAAGAACAGAAAAAGTATACAAGTCACTTAATAGAGAATTAAATTCCACATCTTTACACTTGGAAGTCTATTTTCTGTTAATCATAAGGCAGATATGGGAAGCCAATTTAAGATGCAAATGATGAGAGGTTTTAAAAGCTACAGCTGAATATTTACATTGCACCTGTTTTCTAATATATATATACATGTATATGTATACGTATTAAAGGCGAATAGAAAATAAAATGTTTCTTTTTAATTTCAAATTTTATTTGGGAATTAGATTTCTTCCTTCCTTTTTTTTTTTTTTTTGGTCTAAAATAAATGTCTGGAGCTGAACCACGTGAAATGCCTGCCAAGTTACCAGATAGAGTGCAGTTAGCGAACATTTCTACTGTTTGTTATTATAATATACATTGCTACAAATAAAAATTGTTGCATTTCAAACATTTTCTTTATGGCTTAAAGCAATTTATTATTCAAGTATTCTTATGTCATGTAGACAGGCAGGGAAAAAAATCATTGCTGAAACTCATCAAAGGCAGGACTTTCACAAGGAAATTACTGAATCTTATCAACATTTGGAATCTGACTTGAGAATGATCCATTTTCAAATGCCTGTTCTTAATTCTTCCTCCTTAGCAAGACCTTTGGTGTCTGTATACAAATGCAGGAAATAGAGTCCTAGAAATTACTTTCTGTTTGCAAGCAAGCTAAAACTTGTGTTCACTCCACACAGCCTGTCACATTTAAGCTTGATTCCACAGCAGTGCTAACTGTAGTGACATAGATACTGCATGTGCATGGGGCTGTGCTGACCCCAGGCACTCTTCTCACCTGTTAAGGAGTCTGCACAGCTATGTTGCTCACTCATCTTTTCTGTCTCCTGCCATCAATTACATCTGGTGAATTTTGTCTTGATTTCCCTAAATTGCATTTTTGCTTTGTGCTTTATATTATTTTATAAATTGTATTCACATGGGTCAGTTGTGAATTGGAAAGGCTGGAACAGATAATCTTTCTAAACAGATGATCCAGGGCAATGATAAGGGCAGCAAGTTATTAGTTCCACTGATTTTCTAGAGATTTCCATGCCAGCTGGTGAATAAACAATAAATTGTTGTTTGCCTCCAGCATCTTTAAGAATCTGTTCATAAAACAACACTTTACAATTTGTATTTGGCTTTGAACAAGCAAACAAGAAATTAGCTGTGAATAGGTAAAAATTCAGATGTAAGAAACCCCAAAACAATCAGTAGGACTCTGGAAGACTTCTGCAAAGTGAAGACAGGAGTGTGGATCACGTGTATAAAACTGTGGTATTTGAACATAAAACAATGGGATTTGAAGTTGGCATTCTAGAGCAGCTCCTGAATCCATACGGCCTGATCTTCTGTGCAGAATTTGACTCCTGATGATAATTTTTTTACATCCTCATGGAGTGGTAAGCTTGTCATTACTCCCTGTTACCGTGAAGTTTTCCAGATATTTTAAATTGTACCTCTTACTGAAGGCATGATTTTGATTTCATTATCAGTGATGACTAGCAGGAGTTAATTTTGAATGTTAGTGGACCTACTCAACAGTAAATTCTTGACACTAAAAATGAATGAGGATTTTTAGATTATTTTTAAATAATGCAGATAACTCCTCTGAAGTCATTTCTATGCATTGTTTAAATTCTGCAAGCACTGACAATTCTAATGTCGAGGTAGGACATGCTTCTAAAACAAATGTTCTTATTTAAGAAGGAATTAATTCAGGACATTGTATAGGGAGTCAAACTAAGTGATCACTGTTATCATTTCTAGCTGTATAATCCATGAATAATGTGAATATGCAAATATGTTGAAATGGCATTTTCCCGAAGAAGTAACTATATACTTTCTTACATGCTATATTTCATTGTCTGGTGACAGACTTTATGTTTCTGTTTGGTATGCTGTGAAGTGGGAGAAAATTTCTAAAACAACGTTGGAAAGCGCTCCAAGTTTCAGATTTCCTGGGGCTTTAGAGTGAAAGCTTTAAGTGCCCTCTTTTGGTATAATACTGGAATTGCAAGCAAGCTTTGTTTTTTTAACAGCCTTTTGAGGGAATCGTAAATTTTCCAATCATGGGATTTCTACCGTGAGTTTTATACAAATGAAATTTGCTCACAAGAAAAGCAGCTCATTTTATAATAATTCCTGTGGTATGGTGTACTTTCAGAACTAATCTCACACTCACAATCAGTTTATGCTTTGCCATGAAATTCTCCAAAGACATTGATTGCAGTGCTTAAAGAAGACTATATGCTTAAAGCCAGTGTATCTGGAATATATATGTGCCAGGGGATCATACTTATTTTTCATATATTTTCTTTTGGTTTAGTGGTGTAGTTGTCATACTGTCTTTCTTCAGTACACGGATGGACATAAAAACTGTGGCAAAGTTCTAGCTGAAACACCTACAGTGCAGTAAAAAGCCAAAATTATTCATTTTAAGAATATACAGATACAAATGTGAAGTTTCATAGAATCACAGAATGGTCCGAGTTAGAAGGGAAGTTAAAGATTATCTAATTTCAAACACCTTCTGTGGGCAGGGTTACCACCCACCAGATCAGGCTGCCCTAAGGCCCCATCCAACCTGGTCTTGAATGCCTCCAGGGATGGGCCATCCACAGCTTCTCTAGGCAGCCTGTTCCAGTGCTTCACCACCCCCAATTAAAGAATTTCTTACTAACTTCTAACCTAAATCTCCCCTCTTTTAGCTTAAAGCCATTCCCCCTTGTCCCATCACTCTCTTGCCCCTTTCAAAAAATCATTCTCCCTCCTGTTTATAAGCTCCTCTCAAGTACTGGAAGGATGCATGAGGTCTCCCCAGAGCCTTCTCTTCTCCGAGCTGATCAAGCCCAGCTCCCTCAGCCTTTCTTCATAAGAGAGGTGCTCCAGCCCTCTAATCATCTTCCATTCTGATTCTATGTAAAATGGTTTTCTTATCTACTTTTTATGTCACTTGAAGCAATTAACTGGTCAGAGTTGCCAGTAATCTTTGATTTGTAAATCCCAAATGTACTGAGAGGTTCCCTTAGGCCAGCTAAATTAACTCTTAACTCCTGTACGTTTCACAGTGTACAGTATATGCACACAGAAATGTAATTCAGTTGTCTGAGATCAGAGTTTCCAAGTTTTGTTAGTAATTACTTTTCTGAGCCTATACAACAAAATGAATCAGACATGACATCTGTTTTCTGGCTTCTTAAGTAAACTTCCATTGAGTGAATTCAATCATTGATTAGCTGTTCAAGCCAATGAGACATCACATTTTTCAAAGTCAGAAATTATTACAATTTCCATTGAGCATATGATGCAATGTGAACTGAGTGGAAAACAATTTTCCGAGTCTGATAAAATATTTGAAAGATTTCAAGAATTTTTGTATCGTTTTACAACCAAGAAACCCCGTAGCAGCCTTCTCAGTGGCTGAAATCCCCAATCTATGGTATGTAAGTTCAAAACTCTACCACCCTTAATTCTAATCAAAGAAAGTGGGTTTCCACCTTTTATTGATAGCCAAGCCACAAGGAGGCTGGGTATTACTCTTTGTTGGTTTTGATTTAAAAAGACATCATAGAGAAGAGAGTGACTCACAAGTGGTGTGGGCTCCAACAAGTAGGATTGATTTTGAAGTTTGGGAATGAGACACTACTAATTATTGGACAAGGGAACTAAAATCAGATATGAGAAGGCACTAAAGAAGACTTTGTCTTTGCTGAACATAAGATTTTATAACAAACCATCATTTCTGAGATGTAAGTACCATACATCTCTATTTTCTAGGAATTTTTCTTTCCTAGCTCCAATGAAGTTCTCTCGGGATGGATTTCTGATAAGTACACACCACATCTAGTATTATCAAACTACTGCAAAAAAACCTTCTGGTTCCATGAGATGCTGCTTCATCTCCTTACAGATGAATTTTGATAAGTATAGATTAGGGAGGTAGAATTGAGAGTATATCAAAGGCTTTCAGGGTGGACTGAAGGCTCTGAAATCTGGAGATACAAAAAAAGATAGGAAGCTAATGTTGAAAAACCTGGGGCTGAGAAAGATGAGGGATGTGTAAAAGATTATTGTCAAAGCTATCTTGGATAAGGCTGATAAAGAGGTGAGAATTCCTGTCCTCAGACTCAAAGATTTATCTTCAGTAAAATTTGTCAGCTTTATAAATTCCTCACAATCTTGATGGAATTATGGGTGATTTTGGCCAGTGAGAAATTAGTGTCAAAATTCCCACGGACTTCACCAAAAATCAAAATTTCATTTCTATTTTTTTATTAAAATCTCAAATCCTAGAAGTAAATAAGAGACTTAGCTTTCATTCAATCAAAAAAAATGTCTAAGCTTCTCAATTACCAAAAAAAAAAAAAAAAAAAAAAGTGAACTCTCAATATTTTACACCCAAAAGATCAAGAACAAGTGCAGAATTTTTGTAAATGTAATTCCCCAAACAGACTCAATGCTTTTGGGTAGCTATAGCAGAAATGCTAAGTCACAGCCTGAACCAGTGATCGAGCACCTGGTGGGAAGGCAGGGTCAACCCCGGGGGAGCTCAGGTGCATGAAGTGTACCTGAGTGACCAGAAGGGCTGGAGACAGGATCCACCCCTTCCCAGACCTCATTTAAGGGCTGGCAGTGGAGGGCAGGGTGTTTCACTGAAGATCCTTGCATACCTGGGGCATTCCAAAGGTAAACAGCTCTTTTCATTTTATTTTTTTTTTAATTTTATTTATTTATTTGCATTTGGGTTTGCCTTTGTTTGCAGCAGCCTAAGGCTGTTATTGTGGTATTTTCCATCCTATTATTAGCATTACAGTGGCTTATCAAGATTTTTGAATTAGCCAACACTGCTGGATCATTAATTGCAGAGGGTGAGAACTAGGGGTGATGCAGTCAGGCACTTAATACTACTCACAACTCATTCAATTAAGAGCATAACTAGAATGGATTAAGCTTATATGCTTCTTACAAGAAAAAGTAAGTTCTACTAGCTTCTGAGGAATCATCAAATCTAACTTTCAAACTCCCATTTTTTCTGAAGTTCTTGAAAATTAAAATCTATCTGTATCAATAGGATTGACAGATTCAGGTCTTTGATACTGAACTGGAGCCTATCAATTTAATGAATTCCAAAATATAAAAGGAGACATGTCTAGTCCACCTTGCTCTAACATGTCAACTCTGGATTATTTATCATTTCAGAGTATCGTTTTCTAGGCAAACATAGACTTTTCCAACCAACTCTTTTCCACACAGGCATGTATTTCTTTGGTGAAAGTAGTGAGAAAAGATATTATAATCTTGACTGAGTAAAAGAAAATAGCAACTCCCAGTGAAGGCCTGGATGCTTAGTGAGGTTTTCAGTTTATGGTAGACAGACTAGAACTCAGGACCATTTTTTTTTTCTTCTGTTTTAGCTGCTGAAACACACTGTTCTTGGTCTTTAGATTGAGAACCCTGTTACTCCCAGTTCTAAAGGCTGAATTGTTTGTTGAGAATTTAGACCTGCTGTTAAATCAATGTGGTCTAAAAATCATGTTAACACCTTAGCTTTCACATTTCTAGACTGTTCTTTCGCCCTGAATACAAATATTTTTTTAAATGTTGGTGTACTTAAAAAAAAAAAAAAATCAAGATATAGATATCAGGAAATTCTCCCTATCAGAACTAGCCTGTTTGTTCTTTTTTTTTTTTTTACAGAGATTCTCCTATGCTTCAGGAAAGCTTAGCTCCCTGTCAGGTCTCTAATAGCATCATTATTTTTTGTATACAGCTGTTGTCCATGATGTAGAGTGATCATGTTTAATATTTTTTTTTGGTTTTACCTAATGCTGGGTATCATTGCTGTGTAATAGTCCTCTCATTCTTTGACTCATTTGCATACAAAGCCAAGAAATGCAATGAAAATTGCCACAACATTAACTACTTGGTTACGTATAAACATAATGGACATTTATATGGATAAAAGCTAAATATTTTGTTTGTTTAAAAAAATATGTGTGCTGTTGCACAGGAGTATAAAAAAAGTATTTAAATTGCTTAATATAATCTAATACTTCTTTCTTAGCCAACAATGATTTGTGACTGTATTAATTTGCTTCTCTGTCTCCTGTTGGCTTACAAAACTGCCTTTCTCCCTGTTGTTCCTGGCTCTCCATTGTATTATGATTAATACATCCAATTTCACGTTATAGGAAATTATATTTACAAATGGAGTCCAACTGCATCATCAGATGCGCAGTTTGTAACTTTGCATTTTAGAGTGAGCTAAGTGATTGAGAGCACTTGAAAACAATCTTCATTACTTATATTATAGTCTTCCTGAATTTGACTATCCTTTAAATCTGTTGATTTGAGCCAAGTACAGGGTTTTACTATACTATTGACTTCTAAACAGTACTATACATTGATTTAATTGGAGAATCCTGATTAAAAATTGATGTGACTGAGGTCCCTATTGCCTTTGGCCCGTACATAACAGTACTGATGTTATGTCTGCAAATTTATGTCATTCATATTCAAACACTGCTCAGCAAGTTGTAGTTAATATTGCGGCTCATCCTTTCAGAGAGAATACCATCAGCGATGAGTAGATACTGAGACTATTCCTTCTTATCTGGAGGGACTAGAAACAGATGTTACTAACCATATTCATTTCCTGCTGAGATTTTCATGCTTTTATTTGTTTGAAAAATATTTTGGATTCAAACATCCCTCACAAGAACAGAGACTGACTCAGTAGGACTACCTGCTAAGGAACAGCTGAATCAGAGATTGGTCAGTGTTCGTATGATCAAAGAAACAGGCTAATGTGTAGAAGGATATAAGAACATCTGTGAAGAATATCAAAGTGCCAATACAGAATTTATAAAGCACTCCCTTCTACTTTCATATTGTATTTGTTCATCATTTACTTGCATCTCACCTGTTCTTGCAGTGACAAAGTTCCATAACCTTAAAGGTAAAAAACTAAAGGCAGGAGGGAGACTGACTTTTTATGTGGGTGGATAGTGATAAGACAAGGGGGAATGGCTTTAAGCTAAAAGAGGGGAGATTTAGGTTAGATGTTAAGAGGAAATTCTTTAATCAGGGTGGTGAAGCACTGGCATAGGCTGCTCAGAGAAGCTGTGGGTGCTCTCTCCCTAATGGCATTCAAAGTCAGGTTGGATGGGGCCCTGGGCAGACTGATCTGGTAGGTGGTAACTCTGTTCATTGCAGGGATTTGAAACTAGATAATCTTTAATGTACTTTTCAACCTAAGCTGTTCTATGACTCTGTAAGTGTGATCTTAATCATAACACTGGTTAAAAGATTGGAAGGAATTTATAATTTAAGAACCCAAAGTAACTTAGAATGCCGTTCTGAGTTAGCACCAAGTTTTCATTAGATCAGCTACTGTTTCATCTTGTTTGTAGAGACAGTCCCCTGATTCTCTTGACTGTCAAGAAGAGTCTTTATCAAAGACTTACATCATGATGCTTGGCAAATCCTATGACCTTCTTAACACTTTCTTTGCCTTAGGATATTTGATTTTTTCCTCCAGGAAAGTACATCTAACTCACTTAGCCTAGGTTGAAATACCACTTCATTTATGAATCTAATATAGATAGAATTATAGCACAAAATAAGTGGCCTATGTCAGCCCCCCAAAGAAGCATGCGCTTTTAGAGAGGGAGCTGATGAACATTGTATCACGTGGTAAAACACCTCTACTTGAAACTAGCAAATCACAGAAAACTGCTGCTGTTTATCAAGCAGCCTGAAACTGCACTTCAGCAACACTACCGACTTTTGTTTTATTTCTTTCCATTGAGAAAGATATACAAACTTAAAGGCTTTCAGTGTTTGGCTAAAAATACTCAATCTGAATTGAGATCAACAAGAGATGACAAAACGTTAGTTTATATCATCATTAAACTGAAATACTACCACCAGAGAACGTAGAAGGGAAACTTTTTGTTAGGTATCTTATTTTTTGTATGCTATTAAAAGGCTGTGTAACCACATGGGGGAGGGGGAATGGAATCTCCTAATTAATCTAGCCTTCTTTCTTATCAATAGATTGTTCTATTACATAAGGCTATACATAGATTTATGTGAAATCCTTGGATTTCACAGATTTTTTTTGTAATATTTGAATATCTCCTTACTTGAATCACAGATTTGTATAAATATTCAGTGTTTTCTATCCATACAATTTTTCTTTAGTTAGTTTAGTTAGTGATTGAAGTGTTACATAATGGTTAGATGGCTGTGATCAAGTACATCCGCGTGAGGGCAGTAGAGTGCAAATCAGATCCTGCACAAATGGATTTGCTGTTTCTTGTGAGAAATTTTGTAAGTAAAACTCAAGGATATAGATGCTGTAAGGAAAGGCCTGGGACACAAGTATCTAGCCTGAGCACAGTTAAGATAACATCATCATCTCTGCCATCATGGTAAATGAACTATTTGTGTAATCTATGCTGACATTATAAATCTTTTCCCGGTGTCAGTTGAAGAGATGTACAGTCTCTTCAGTATAATTTCTCCTTGGGTGTTGCCTACTCCTCTTATCTCCTAAATTACTGATGGGAGGACTCCATCATACACTTGGTTAGCTCTATTGGCTAACTCAGTCTGATAGGAATGGGAAATGCTCAGCTAGTGGATTTGGGGATAGTGGTAATCAAGTCAGGGCAGTGACAATTGGGGAAAACCATAATTTGTCTGGCAGAAATAAAGTTAGGAGAGAGCATATATCCATGGCCTAAGTTCCTCTGTTGTTCCCATTAGAGACAGCACATATGTAAATTTGTGTAACTGTGCTATAATTACCACAACAAAAATTCTGGATCTTTCTCTCAGATGAGAAAAGATTGTGCTTTTTCCTTTAGAGTTGCCTAGCTCAAGCAATGTTTAGTGGCTACAGACAGCAGAGCTAAATCACAGTGCTGATATCTGGGAGGACCCACAAGCACAGAGTGCCTGTGAGATGAATGTGTGAGTACACACATCTGTTTGCTGGTGACCATCACGCTGCACTAGCTGATGGGCATAAGATCCAGGGAGTGGATTCAGCGTCAGGGCTGAAAGGTGCTGTCTCCTTCCTGAAGAGCCTAGAATCTGAGGTCTCAGCACTGCAGCTGGGTCCTAGCAAATGAAAATTAGTGTACATCAATAGATTTTCAGACTATGATAAGATTAACTTGATTTTTAAGGTCAGAGCATAGGATAGAAGAAAACAGGAAAATCAAGGGAAGAAGAGTGCATTGCCATTGCAAGATATTAAACGGAGACTTTGAGTGGTTCAAGTGAAGTGGTATTTTTCCTTATTTTTTTAAGGATACTTTAGAAGGGCTAAGTCTAAATTTATTAGATTTGAAAGTCATTAGATATGAGGGGGAAATATTGTATGAGTGCTGTTGTGTGGAGAAACATATCTAGCTTTCAGAGAGATTAAGTTAGTAAAGCAATTTGGTTTTGTCTCTTTTCTAGTAATTTAAGTGGGAGCTTGGAGAGAATACTTTAGAAAGTAAATATTATTTGAATAGTAAATCTCTATTAATTACCTTTAAATATTGACAAATGAAAGATTAAGTCCAGGACAATAGAGTTGTTTATATTGTATCTCTGTTCCTTTGAATATGATCACAGTATAATTGAATAAAATGTGTATCTAGGAGGATGTTAAATAGCCAACATGTAATAGTTCACAAGACTTGATAATACATGGGACTTCTAGGAGTTTTTTCAGATTTCAGCAATTGATTTTGTAACAGAAACAAAAAGTGGAAAGTACTTTTAATATATTTTTCCCCCTTCCAGAAACATACCTGATAAATCTGGTGGTGGCTTTTCTTTTCTCACCCTCTGTTCAAATCAAACCATAATTACTCTGGCATCGAGGTCAGGCAACTTGGCTAGCTCTGAAAGATATCATCTGTTTTTCTCATGCTTGCTGGACCTCTTTGAGACAAATTTTGCATTGTTTTTTGTGTCAGTTTTATCGTGGAACATCGTGCTGCCATCTGGGAAGAAAAACACGATGGTACAGGAGCAGCTGGTGAGTGAGAATGGCCAAATAAACATTGGCACTCATCTGCCATTAGGTGAGATAAGAGGGCTGAGGCCAAGCCAAAAGAGACAGCCCCAAACTACTGCAATTATCCTTCACTGTTCCTTTCTCCCTTAGCTGTATTTTTAAACAGAGATATCATTCACTTTAGAGGGGGCAACCAACGTAGCTATCAGGTGTTGGACATACCCTTCTGAAGCCTGGAAAACAGAGATATCCAGAGTTAAAAGCATCTGAAGTACCTTGCCAATTGGCTGAGTGACTGGATATATTTATTTCACTGGAAAAATAAGAAGAGCATTTAATAATTCTGTAATGATTCCTGTCACAAAGCTCAAAGCACTTTAGACATAAATGAATCCTCTAAGCATTTGAGAATGAGTAGGGAGTTACTGATGGCTTTTTGTGGGCAGGGAAGTTGGGGCACAAAGAAGCAAATACCTATCTTGCTCAGGTTTAAATATAGAATTTATTAATGACAGGAATAAGTCCAAATTTTCAACTGCCTAGCCTCTTGCCCTACCAGCAGCCCAATTTTCCTTCCAAAGAATTGAGGCCAGCACAGAAATTTAGAGATGATGTACTTATCCAACTTCCATCTCGTGAAACACACTTTACGTAGGTTGGTATTATTTTCTGGAGAGCTGAGCTCAGTTACCTTTGGGAAATTCCTTACTGGTAGACACATTGCAAGGCAGTGGGCGAAGTAACTACTACATCCAGCCACCCATGGCACAGACTAAAAGTTATGAGCAGCTGATTCTTAACTGGACATTGACTTTATGGAAGTAGCTCCTTTGATCCTGGATTGCATATGCTTGTGTTTGTAGTTCATGTCACTTGGGAGTCTATTTACATTTGGCACAAACTGGACACATACAGACATGCAGCCATGAACAGTACCTCAGATGGCCTATTAGCTAGCAGTTCTGGGAAGTTTTACTGAAAATACCACTTCTTAAGAATTATCATGAATGGTTGTCTGACCAAAAACCTGGAAATGTGAGACTGATAAAAAGCAGTCTGTATGATATCTAAAAATTAGATTTCAATCCATTATGTCTCTCATGTTATAAAACACCAACTCAGTTGTCCACTCAGGCTTGATTGCCAATAGCCTGTACTGACTGATGGCTGTTTGGGGAAGAGTTTAGTAATCTCAATCTACTTCCCACTGACAACAGCTGTCTTTCTCACAAACTTGCATATGGCACTGACTGACATGCCTATCAGCCCTATTAAGGTTAACATCATGGTGTTGACTTTGCCTTCCCTTTGCACAGAGCACTGTCACTAAGGTAGACTAGTAGGCCAGTCTAGGGCAATGTAAAAACCATGACCTTAAAATGACTGATCTGAACTAACATCCCTCATTGCTATGGAAGAGTGAAGAAGGGCTCAAATAGCTTTGCTTTCTTATGTCTTCTGTGCAACTGCAAGAGATCAACCAGCCACAATTCATGGTCTTTTAACAGCAGAAAGAATGGTCATCAGCTGTGACTTCCTGAGGTGGCACAGGCCACAAAACTCCACATAATATGTATGGACTGGTAGCCAAAACCAGGCTGTTATTCAATGATCAGAAGAGCTAAAGAAGCCTTGCTTCCTCTCGGTCTTTACCACCTGCATGTAATCCACCCCCTTCTTGGTTCCTTCCATTTTCCTTGGCAATCCTTTCTCCTCTGTGCATCTCTTCCAGCTCCACCTGTCCTTGAAGTGAGGAATTATATTTGCTGCATTTATTGAGGTTGACAAGAACCACCCAGCAAGTGTTTGTGATGTTTGGCTGTTAACTCCGTAAATGGTTCCAATGGGCTGAATTCTGATGGCCTTTCTCTCAATGGGAGCACTGTTTTAGGTCTCTGTCCTCTACTTCTCGCTGTGTTTTTAAGGTGAAAAACTGTTCTGTTATACTATCCTTATTACAAGTGATTTGTCCTACCTTTCTATTTTCCCAGGACAACTTCTGTGCACCATGGAGAATGCTGATTTTTACCAGCTGTTGAAAATCCCACGAAAAAATGACTAGAGAAAAACTAGTGAAAAATGCAAAAGGCAATGATAGAAAACAAAACCTTCATTAGACGTTTGCAGAAGACATGTTTGATGAAATGAAAAACTGCTTTAAATCACTGATTTGACTTTCCCAGAGCATTTTTACAAGTTGACATTATAGATATTTTATGAACCTGGACCTCTCCTACCACAAACTTTGGATTCAAAATACCTAAAACTAAAAACCATCTTAAAACCTTTCAAAATAAACAACAACAAAAGGTGACAGAAGTGATGCTATGTTTCAGGACTAAACTAGGAATTTTAGCAGATTTATACTGTTTTTGTTGGAACTACTGAGGCACTGGGTTGTTAGTGTAACATCCTAAAAAAGTTTCAATACTAAACAACAGAGAATGTCTCAGTAGGAATCTGCAAGGGGCAGTATGGTACAGCATAGCACCATGGAAAAAATACCAATTGAGATCCTGAAAATAATTTTGGTTAATCAGTTTAGTATTACACCTACACTAAATAACCTTCATAATGTATTCTAAAGCTAGCCTTGCTATTGCCTAGTTTGCCTTTTTGAATATAATATAACTTGCATACACTATTAAAGGATTTCATCTAGTCTTGATTGTAAAGGCAAGGTAGCGGTAACTGTCAGTGACAGAGATGCATAATTTTTGCTCTAAATTCTAAAAGCTAGTTTCTTTGGGGATTATCTTTTTTTTTCCCAGTGATTTTTACGAAGTTGGAATTTTGCAGTTTTACTTTGCTGGAAAATTACATAGCTCTACTGATCCACGGTGACTTTTAAATTTCCCTTTCACACATTGTTGTGACCTCAAGCTTTAATTAGATTTAAATGTCTGAACTTAGTATCTCAGAGAGCAGGACTAAAAATGGTTTCACAGCAAAACTCTTGCAAAGTTTGGAAGACATCAGCAGTTCAGAAAGTAACTGAATGCAACTTGGTGTGACTGTGGAATCTTGACTGTATGGTGTGGAAGTGTCAGCTCACAGAACAGAGGGGAAGTTATGAGGAGGTTTCGGTTATTTATTCAAACATCTCCTGCTTTTTTACGTTGCAAAGGAAATCTTGAGATGCTAGGCAGGTGCTGGGGAAAACGGCGTTTAGCATTTTCCCTGTCTGCAATATCATTCTCCTACTTAGAGCCATATATATATTGAGAATCAGAAAGAACAAGCACTGTATAACTGTTCTCATTTATGTGCTTTCTTAGGCTCTTATGAGCCAAGAACCTATCCACTTTTGGGACTATCTTGTGTAGTGGTAACTAACTCATGTACAAGTAGGAATTTAACTGCAGCAGCACAGGATTCACTGAGGACTGGATAAGTCTCAAAACAAAGTAAACAAACATTTTTCTCTCTCTGAAGAGGTCCATGTTACTACTCTGAGTGCAATTTTCTCAGATCAAGCAAGTAGTTGAAGCAAGAAATTAGCTTAAGTACATTCTCAAATACTGCACTTCCATTGCTGTAATGCAACCTGGCAGTAGGTAATGATGTGTTATGTTCTTCTTGTCCACAAGATGTCAATGTACCCTAAGAATTCTAGTGCCTGGTCTAGAATCATAGAACCGTTTGTGCTGGAAGGGACATCTAAAGTTCCTCTAGTCCGAGTTCCCGGTGATGAACGGGGTCACCTACAGCTAGATCAGGTTGAGTGTCTCCAAGGACAGGGCATCCACTACTTCTCTGGGTAATCTGTTTCTCACCACCCTTGTTTTTGTTTTTAACAAGAACTTCTTCCTTATATCCAATCTATATCTCCCCTCTTCTACATTGAAATCACTTCCCTTTGTCCTACCACAGCAGGTCCTGCTAAAGAGTCTGACCCTTCTCTCTTATATCTTCCCTTTATATACTGCAAGGGTGCTGTCAGTTCCCCCCTGTATTCTTATGTGTGCTAGTATCTGCTTCTTTCGGAATAAGACAAAGCCAAAGTTCTTGCTGTGTGTGTTAGCATTTAGTATAGCTTCAGTGCCTAGGCCACTATAGCCAGGATTCTTACAGGACTCACTAAGCAAATGTCGCTGCCGGTAACACCATTAACAATAACAACACTGATCACTTTGTCCTGCAGAATAGATCTTTGGGAAGAATGTGAATTTCCTTGAAGGTCTTTTGCCATGTATTCACCTGTTTGAGCTGTGAGAGACCTGCAGGGAGAAGGCAGTCTGCGGTGATCAGCAGCAAACTTGTGCCAGAAGGAGAAGCTAAGCCTGTTAACTTAAGCACTATGCCCATTAGCTTGAACTCCCAAATGGGAGCTGCTCAACATCTGACTCAGCGGGAGAGTGGGTGGAATAAGTCTATATGTATTAACAACTGCCTTTGTTTACTGATATACTTCGGTTTAAAAAAGGATTAGATTTAGTCTTATGGAAATTCAGATAATTGCCAGTCGTTATAGAAAGCTTTAAGTTTGTTTTCATTTACATGACAATATTATTAGAATAACATGAATGTCCTAAAGTCAAACCAACAGTTTAAGGAATAGAGGTTGTTTCTTCCGATTACAAAGAATTCCACAGGTCCGCAGGTGATAGATACTAGGAAAATGCTAGTTTTTACTGCGTTTTACCGCTTTAATCTTTCATTTGTATCCTTTAAACATAGCTGAAGCTCACAATGTATTTGTCTGATGTCTAAAGCCATGCATGCAAACAAAATGGACTGATAGTCTTTTTTGCCTTGATTTAGAGTTAGTTAGGATGGCATAGAAGAGCTACATTAGAATGTTAGCGTATGTTAGCAAGACCTAAGTGTTAAATTGTTATATCTGGAAAGATAGAGGCCAGGGTGGGTACTTATACTGGCTTTCTCTCAGGGAAGAAGCAGCCAGCATTTATGAATGTGTTTCAGTAATGCACAAACTGCTGCCAGTTTGTCAGAAGCCAAATTTTGCCAAATGCCTGTTTGTTATTTCCACAGACCTTTAATATTTTCTTTTGAAAGACAAGGATGGAAAATGAATTGAGTGTCATTTCTAGAACAGATTTTACAATACTTTAAGATAAGTGAAACTTGTTCTTTCTTGAATCTTTAGAAAAAAAATATACATAAAATTAATTGTTCATGATTCACTTTGTGTAGTATGAAGTACAGCCCAAGCATTGTCTTTCTCATGTTTTGAAGAGAAGATGACTGATTTTAATCTCACTTACCGGTATAAGTGTTTTCTGGAGTTAGTGGAAGTAGAAAAACTGGAAATAAATTTAGGAATAATTTTCTGTACGGGGGCTGCTCCGAAAGTAATGCCTCCTATTTTATTATGTTGGCCCACCACATCAGAGACAGATGTTGGTGGTATGGCAGTAGAAGTTTTATCTTCCCACCAAAATTCCATTACATTTTCTTGCCGTGTGACAGATGGCAGCAGAAGGGCAGACTGGCAACATGGTATCTGATATGGAAGTGCGTGTGAAGCAAAAGGTATGGAAGTGAGTTCCTCCATATGGAAAAAATTGTACCCATTGACATTCATCGATGTTTGCAAGGTGGTGGATGCTGCGTTTCAGCAGTGGCTACAGCAACTGTGGGTCACCTCTGCTGGTGCAGATTTTTATTAGCTTGGCATGCAGGCTCTTGTTCATCACTTGTTAAAATGGACAGCTAATGGTGGTGGCTATTGTTTTGTAGCTGAGACTTTGCTCTATCAAACAGTGTCATTGTGCTCTTTGTAGCCATTGTAGTTTCCAGGGAAACAAATACGAGGCATTACTTTTGGAGCAACCAATGTAATAGGTATTAGGTGCCTAGTATACACGGTGTCTTCATTCTGCTTCGTTCTGGGATAAATCTGGAGTGACAACATTCTGGTTTTATTTGTAGTGCTCTTTTTCTGTTAACTTGATTCTGAGCAATAATATGTTTCAACATATTTCTATTTTATGTTATTGTCTAAGAGAAACTTTATCAGTTCTATAGTAACACCAGCAAAATTTCACAAAATATCTTTATTTCATTATAAATCCCCTTTGTCACTAAAGGAGGAAACGGTATTATTTCCTACAAATATAAGTGATAGGAGCTATAACTGGATATAGTGTGCAGTAAAATGGATTATCTTCTCCTTACAAAAACGACAACTTCCAGGATCAGTTCAGATACCAAAAAAAAAAAAAAAACAAACTGTGCTCTTGGAACCTACGGTTCTAACAAATAAGCTTCTCATTGTTGGAATCTGCAACTGTATCAGGTATTTGAATTCAGCTATTTGGCATGTTTAATGTAAGTCTGACTATCTGTTCTCTGTTAGCTGGAAGTTGCCATCTACAAGGCTTTGGAGTTAAACTTTCATAAAAGGTAAAAGTATTTTCTCAACTGTGACATGTTTTGTTCTTGGGATTTTTTATGTTGTTTTGTTTTGGCTTTAGCTAAGCTGGCTGTGCTGGCAAGGGTGACTGAAAAGAGTTTGGCTGCCACTTCGATGTAGCAGATTATATTTTGGCTATGAATTCATGCCCTATCCCACATACTTTGACAGAACACAATGGAAAATTAGCTGGACAATAAATACAAACTATGGAATGGGAGCTAAGCTAGGTTTTCATTATTTTTTAATATTTTAATCAGCAATATATTAATTTCTAAGTAGGAACATCTTCAGATCTACCTCTGTCATCTGTCTTTATTTCCTGTCTCAATCTCTTTCCCATCGTTGATGTCCAGCTGTAATTTTGACAAGTAACTTCTGTAGTAAACTATTCCCTTTCTTTCCTTTTCTTACTGTGATAAATCATGAAATAGGAGTGTTTTGTCCTTTATGAAACATCATATTTAGCACTAGGTGACAACTCATGAGACAATCTTGCAGGGCTAAAGTTCCAGATCAGTTATAAACATTTTCATATTCTTCATTAAAATCGTAACTTTTGGAGGACCATTTTCTACTCTAAAAGCTGAGTGTCTACACAGCAATTAAAGCCAATGCTTTTCTTCCTGTTCCCGTAAGTGTTTTACCTCTCATTTTGCAGACAGGTGTCTTTCCCGATCCTTCAAGTGGGAAAACTTACGTTGAATGGGGAAGATGACAACTACTAAGTCTAGTACCAACCTAACAAAATCCTGATTTCGAACAGTATAATGGGCATACAATGAGAATCAGAGTAAAACCTAGATTTGTGTAGCCTGTAGTCCACATACGACTTCCTCTCATAAAGAGAGAAATTTCTCAGTAAGATTTAAAGATGCTGTTTCCATAGAATGCAGAGACAAGAATAGCTTCAGACTCTTGTTAAACTGCTCCGTAGGGCACAGACACGCTTGGTTTTGCTTCCTTCCTGTAGCTAATCATTAAGAAATTTTGTTTAACAAAAAGACCTTCTGCATCCAAATTTGTGAGAGTGATAATGTTTTTTCATTTTTACCAGATTGGTAGGGAAGCTAGATAACATTTTGACCTGAACCTTGTAGGATACAGACTTTGTGTCCGTTCTGTATGAGACCTCAAACAAATTGCCTTGAAACAGGTGTTTCCAGAGATACCTAGGTACCTACCAATGGTGTTATTTTGTCTTTCGGGTGACTGACAACCTCTGTGGATCTTGGTATATCTGCATTATTTTTTGATTATAGTTTTTGAGAATAAGGCATGAGTTTTATCTGCCCAGACATAGTGTTCTCCATCCAAATAATTGTCTAGACTTTCTATAGTCAATGAAGAAAAATAGGCTTTGGAGAGCATGAGTCATCTGTTCCTTTAGCAGACGATTCATGCCATAAAAGTGCCTATTTCTCTCCATTGACTAGAAAGGAGCCGTAGTCCTCACTATAGCTACCTGTAATTGGATGAGAGGCCATGGGCAGCAGGTCTGGAAGTGTGGCCACAGGAACATCTGGAGGGTCAACATTAAATCATGTAGTGTATCACCTAATGGCTTTAATACCACAGCTTGCTACAGGCTGTCAGCAGCTGCCTAAAGATTCACAGCTTTACAAGATAGCTATGATGACCTAAGGAATGGGCGTGTCATGCTCATGGCCATGCTTGAGACTGTTCTTAAAGAGCAATGCAGAGTCTAGCACTTATATAGGTCTCTAAAATGTTGACTGCAGATACTCAAATGATTTCGAGGAGCTTTGCTGCTATATTGTTGAGGGCCAAATAAGGGCCATCAAAGAGAGAAAGTCTGCTGTTTGGAACTATGTGGTTTTGTACATCTGATCTTCTGCACAGTAGTGCCTGCCAAACGTGCTACAAAAGCCTTTCAAGTGTTGAGACACTAAGAATGTCATTCTGGAAGCAGATAACGTATTGCTGACCAGATACATGCAACCTGAGAATTGAAGTCTTTTTTTGTTTTGAGGGTTTTGCTAGATTTTTTGTTTTTTTATCTTGCCACCTACAGATTTTTTCCAGAAATTTACAAATAAACAGAACTGTTCAGTATATAATCAGAACCATTATTACACATCTGTTAAATCAGGCAAGAGCCAGGGAAAAGTTCAGGTGGATTGCAATTGGAATTGAGAGGGTCAGCAAGGAAGGGAGAAAGCACACAGAGCAGTGGAGTTAGCCAGAGTCTGTTTGCTTATTTATCTATTTTTTCCAGAACTGTTACTGTTAGGAGAAAGTAAATGCCTGAGGCTTTTCTGTCGCAAGGGGTATGCAGCACTTAGGGTAAGATGAAGAACTTGCGTTCCATACCTGCTGCACTTGGGCATTTTCTGAAGTGCACAGATATGATGAGGCTTACGGAGAACATAGTATGTTCCTGAACAATTTGACAGAATGCACCCAATAACCTATTTCCTATGGCAATACTACACTAGCTATCCACAGGTTAGAAACCTCTATTTCTGTAGAATTTTGAGAAATGAGTTTTGGTGAACCCTGCTTCCGAAATTAAACGTTTCTGCCTCCAGCTCCCCATCCTGCTCTTCTGCCAGGGTTTACTATGGAGTCAGTAGAGGGAAGTATGTGTAGGATTTCCACAGAAAAGGCCTGGTTTCTCAGAATAAACCTCTGCAGAAGATGGACACCAGGCAGCTTCTCTTCCATTAAGTGGTTAAGAGACAGGCAGGATCCTTCTGCCAGCTTTGATACAAGCACCTTTTGCTGGGGGTGGAGTAGGCGGCTACCTGTAGTAACATCTTCGCTTTAGAGCAGCTCAGCTATTACAGCTCCTACTAACTTGACACTTTGTTAATAGCAGCTACCATGAAATCTCCATGCACTGATACATGGAGCCTTAAATGTCATTTGCTTTCATAATAGTACCGTGTCTATCCAAGTGTGAAATCTGAATGAAGCTATTGCAGTATAAACTCAAAGCATACAGCTTTTCATTCAGAGGAGCAGGGGCAGAATGTTATCAGTCTGTCTGAATCTGTCAAAACGGAGTTGCCATCTGTTATCGGAATGCCATGTTTCCTGATTAAAACAATGTGACTGGATTACAAAAGTTTGAGTTGTATTTTTCCTAGACTGTTCCTGATTCTGAAAAATCTATGTACAATTCCCACTGTTTCTGCACCTGCTAATGCAAACAGCATGAAGAAATTGCAAATCTCTCATTTATTAACTCTATGACCAATAAGCATTTTCTAAACTTGAAAGTGTTTCTGCATTTTAAACCCTGATTGACTGCCCAGTAGTCATTTCTTCTTTTTTTTTTTTTTGAGGTAGTGAATAAATTTGGATATGACAAAAATTGCTACAAAACTTATGTATACACATAGTGTGTGGCTACTGAGGATGTGAGTTTACAAGGGTAGATGAAAATACATTTAAAAAAAAACCTATTTTTACTTTTAAATAAGATTTTAGAAGTAGTACGTTCTTCACTTTCTTCCTATTTTGGATTCCTAAATTGACTGTTCTGAATGCTTCTTAATTGTATGTCTAACTCATTATGACAGTATTGGGCCTAGCATGGGGATGGTTAACATACCCATAAAACATAAAATCTACTCTGCACATTGCTGTACTTCTGCTTTTTCTCTCTGAGTTTTAGAAATCTTCCATGTTACTCATGTGATTTTAGTGTTTGCACAGTGAGAAAGGAAGGAACCAAAGGCTGGCCATGCTCTATTCCTCTGCCAATCAGAACTCCTTTAGAGCTGCCACAGGTATGGGATATGTGGGTCCCAGATAAGGACTGAATCAGGTAGGGAAACTGGATAAAGTATTTTTCTGTTTCCAGTGCCACATAGCATCCATCCAGTTTGTGCTGGAATCCTCCCAGACAGGTTTTGGTCTCCAAGAAGGTACTAATGTCAAGAATAATAAGGAGCAGGGGCTGGGGAGGGGGAAGCCATGAATGAGGATCTTTATCCTTCTAAAAGCCCTCTGGCTTTATTTCAAAGGATTTAAGATTAAAGTACTAAGTGGTAATGTGAATTCTATATTATGAAAAAATTTACATGATTCTACCCACCACCCACCTCATTTACCTATACCTTATTTTTAGGATGCAACCTTGTATTGGTTCTTCTATCAGTACCAGTATTTGGTTTTGAGGGTTCTAGGCAGAAACACTCAGTGGTACTCTGAGTGCTAAATCTGAAGTGACACTTGAGATACGGACTTCCTGCTCGCTTACAGGAGTGCTCAGGTTAACATTTGCCCTAGGAGATGTATGTATGTATTTATTTATTTATACACTGTGTTGCTAGCTTGGAACTAGGCCATTGAGTCTTAGTGAGGACTGCACACTCCAGAGGACTTTGGACATTTCCTAAGAGGAAATTCAAGCTTGATTTCAGAGCATAATTTCCATAACATGAATTTCTTAGTAGTGCTGCTACTAAGAGCTAATTCATTAAGTAATGAAAAGGAGTGTAGCTCCTAATGACATCCAGTAGATGAGACACTACGTAGTAAGTCAAACATGACATAGCAATTCAGACTTGATGGAAAGTAAATTTGATCAGTTTTTCTTTGTTTTTTGGTTCCTCTCAGAGCATTCTAACCACATATGAGGTAATTTGTCCTGTTACCTGCATGAGCTTACAGGCATCCCAGCATATTCTGAAACCCATTGTAATTGCTTTGTAATATCTTCTGCTTCAAAGAGATAATCTACCTTATTGTCATGTGTTCTATTTGTCTTTTTTGAATTCCTATCTCAAATCTGCTTCCTTCCATCAAAAAGCAGGTGGAATGCCATGGACACTTGAATTTTCTGCAGAAAATTACTCAAGTTCTCAGTTGTCTCATTCTGCTTACCACAAAACATATCACTGTGCATTTTTATCAGACTAAAATAATTTATAGATTAATTAAAAATGGCAAAAACACTAAAAATAGTTGAATTCTGTTTAATGAATCTGCACAATTCCATAGATTGCAGGTGTGTCTGCTTTACACCATTTGCAGCCTACAGAATTTTAGAAGTCTGCTTTCACTACTTGCATCATCAGAATTGAGAAATATTACTGCTAACAATGTTTCATGTACCCAAAGTGACCTTGATTTCTTTGCTTATCCCCTCCACTAACCAGGAGGAAATACAATTGCTGCCCTTTCTTGTAATTTATAAACAGGTGTACCACATGCTGGTTCTATCACTGGAGTAAGTTAAAGGAACAAAAGATAGAGGGGAAAAAAAATAGGTTGTCAAATTGTAAGGAGAGGGCAAGAATTTTTCTGAGAATCTCAGTTTTCTTTTTAAAATGAAAAATTCTGAGCCTGCATGGCAATGCTGGAAGAAATCTTTGAAGTAAGTTAACCTTAAAAGCTAAGAAACTTGAAAACTAATAATAATAATACCAAATCTACTTATTTATCTTCTCAGCACCATAATAATTAGGTTAATCTCAAGGTATCTGTGATCTGGGATTTTAAGTGCTCTTCTATACTTAAGGAAGGAATCTTCTAATCACCATGTTGGGTAACACAGGTCTTGAACCTCTCTTCTCCCAGATTCCTGCAGTCACCATTGACAATGAAAATGTATCTCTATCCCTCAGTATCACCAGAATGCAAGAGTTACTAAAGGGTTGGAAAGAATCAGGAAAAGTTATATACCCCTGACTTAAGCCTGTATATCAAAATCAAATCCAATTCATGCATAGGAAAGAGAATTATTTCCTTATTTTTTTTATTTTTCAGATTTATAATTATTTTCCCCCAAATGTGATGAGATTTTCTTAGTGGAAAACAATCATGACTGACAAGTCTGTCTTAAAATGTCTAATAAAATAAGTGTGTAGATACTATAAATGGAAAATAGTAAATAGAGCTTAAAGTTGTTTTAAACTATTTGAATATCAAATCTTGAAAGTGTTCCAGAAAGATGACTGTGTTCTTGAGAGCTTTAGGGACAACCAGTTATAGCTCAAGAAAACTGAGAAATGAAAACTATTTTTGCTTGTTATTTAAGCATTTTTCAGTCAGTGAACTATGTTTAGAGTTCTTATTCTCTGTCATAGTTGGGCTGTGGCACAGCTTTTCTTTCCTGGGGCAGGAGCATGCAGTAGTTAAAAAAAAAAAAAAAAAAAAAAAAAAAGCTTAGTCTGTGTACTATTTTGACCTCTAAGCTTAGGGAGAGACCTACACAGGCATAACATGATTCTTGCAGTATCCAGACATGATTAAAGTAAAAACAATAAGGAACAACAAAAAAATCCTATTCTATTTTCACTGGTCTTAACAGCAGACAAGGGTTTTCATGAAGGCTCAGTGGCGGAACAGTCACTGCTGTTGTCTATGACACTCCTGAAGACCACCTTTACTTCTGCTAACAGTGAGCCTGTTACTAAAGACCCTACTTCAGCTTCAAGAGCCCAGTGTCAGCAGTACAGTGTGACTCTTCACAGGGCTAGAAGTGAAGCTAACTCTGCCCAGGCCAAGCAGATTCACGACTGAGCCTCTGAGGGAAAACCTTAACACAGGGACTAGTTCACGATGGGCGGTTTGGAGTACCACTGCAACTCATCCCTACGTATAAACTGATTTGTAATGGGTGAAATTTGCACCCTCTCGTTACTAAGAGCACCTGTGGCTCCTCAAACCCAAGTCAGAGATGTCCAGCTCAGCATGCTGGAGCGAGTGATTAGAGTCAAGGCAAATAAGAAACGAAGCTTTTGTACTAAGATGCAAAATGGGATGGAAAATTCACTTTGGAGCTTTAAATCAACAGCACATTCTGCAAAACAGAAACTTCTCTGTATTGGTACATAATCAGCCCTTCACCATTACCACTCCTGTCCTTGTCACATGTTTCATAATGAACTACTAGTGCCTGGAAGTATAGCTTCAAAAAATTTCTTTGCAGGATTTGAACACCCTGCAAAACTGGGTTGGCCTTGGCTTAGTCAGAAATAAAAAACTCAGATGTAGTTAGCAAACCCTTAAAGAAAGTCCTGGTTTAAGTTCTGTATGAACCTAGTCCTCTCTGAAGTTTCATCAAAACCACATGAAATCATGTGAAATGCAATGTTTTTCACTGTCTTTTGCTTTGAATGTTGAGTTTGTCTAAACTCAGAATTAAAAGGAAACCACAATGCTTCAAATCTGTGTGAAGTGACATTGGATGTAGTGGGCACTTGAGTTGAAATGGGAGCGTTCCGTCCTTGGCTAATCTTGGTAGTTCTACTGTCTCATGTTTGTACACAAACAATTCCTAGCCACCATGTTGCTTTCATTGCCTGGAATGGCAGACAGATTCCCATGTTTTGTTAGATATAGCCAGGCTCGAGTTCACTCCACCAGCACAAATGCCAGAACCAGAAATATGAGGCATGAACTCACTCTGTCTAGCTGAGGGCTAGCTGGTAGCCTGGAGCCCCACCTAAGCTGACATACCTTGACCAGGCTTAGCTTGCACAGGTTTGCACAAAACAGGTGTGTCTACTACCCTAAGGCATTTCTTCATCCTTTGATAGTTCACTTGCTTATGGCAATAAGAAATGAGCTTCTTCTAGGCAGGTCACAAAGATTCTCTTATCTCAGTAAAACAAAAAATAGCCATATTTATCTAAATGCTTTGTGATAATGTGGATAAGCAGTGCTCTATCACTGAAGTGGATAATTTATAATTATGTTATAAAACAGACAAGCAGTGCTGCGAAGTATAATACAGTGTAGATAATTGGGAAGAATTGTAAAAATCTATTCACCCTTCAAATGAGTATAGAACCTCTGTATATTGTGACTACTTTAGTTCATAAAGCTTTCATTATTTTATGTCATTGCTCCAAATATTTTGGCAAAACAAAGTAAATTTGCTCTTACTAACTTCAGTTTTTTGCTTCTTTTCACGTTTGTATTTATCTTTGTAACGGCAGTCACCTTTTCTGTCACCTGGACACAGCAAGGAAGCCCCAACTTCAGTCCCCTGGCTGACCAGCCTGCAGGCCTTGTTGGACCTGTAAATGAATTGTAGTAGCAAATAATAACAGGCCCTTTTAACCTTTTCTGGTTTCCCCAATGAAAGAAAACCTCATTCATTTAGATTGCTTTTGCATTCCCTTGGGCTCACTCAGATTTGCAAGGTTCGCTCCTAAACACCAGTGCATCACTTGCATGTATGTACATGTGCTTACTTACGCCATTTAATTATAACAGAGTTTCTGGCCTTGATCCAGTAACACACTTAAGCACATGCTTAACATTGAGAAAGGTGGTACACTAGATAAAAATCATGTAATTATTGCCTAGGAACACAGCAAGCAAAGAATTAAAAGAAATCCATAGAATAGATACATTAGAAGTGATGGCTCCATCTGCTCGACAGTTCTGCAGTTCACAGCTCCCTGATCCAAAATCTAAGCTTTGTATTTAGATTTTTTGAAAGTCATATTTCTAACATGAATGTTGGCAAAGAAAAGTCCTCCCAACCATACAAACTGCAGTGTCATGGGAGCCTCCAGGATCTCTGAATGAAGTGGGGTTTCTCCAAGTGGAAAGCCGGCTCTGCATGTGGCCGGCCTGGGCTCAGGAGAAACCATTAGCATTCAGCTTGCCCCTATGTAGCTCAGCTGCTGTGCAGAGTGAGCTGGCTGGTGACGTACTTGGGACTTTGGCAGTACCTCGTGTGTTAGCCCCTTTCTCTTCCTGTTGTCATCTCAATGAATAGCCATTCTGCTTAATTTAACCTCCTCTTCTGCCTAAGTGCATACTCTGGCTCTTCACACTAAAACTAGATGTCAGTAGCTGTAGAAATAAAATTCTTCAACGTGTTTTAGCAGTACTGATTCATTTCTGATTTCTTGGCAAGTCTCTTATTCAAGAAGAATCCCAAGTGCAATTACAGTTGTATGGCATAAATATCCCTTCTTGCCATCATCACAACTTATTTTGCTCTCCTGGGCAGTATGAAATATATCTGAAAAATTGTGATTCATTAATACAAATCTTATCTACACAAAGAGAGATGATTGCACTGACAGCACTCATATAGATAGACTTGACTTAGAGAGCAGCCAAATTGGTAGAAAGTCTTCTAACATAATATGGCCTCTTCTATGGACACAGCCACAAAACAGTTTAAGTTAGCATATCAGTAGATGTCTGGTGCTGAAACCTGCATTGCATATTTTTCCAACATTGTAACAGATTAGTTTCCAATCATCTATCCTTTGCATTGCAATTCTTAATGCAGTGCATTCCTTAATGAATAGTGTAAGCGCTGTTCAGCACGAGATTCCACTAGTAGGCATCAACCTAAATAGAATTTAAACACCACAAATTAAGTGAATCTTTGGCAGAATTCAACAGCAAACACTATTCCAATATGTGCTTCTCTTCTATCACCCAATTTGTCATGCAAAGATGTTGCTCATAAAGCTTTTTCCTTAATCAAAGTACAGAAATGCAACAACATTCAGCGTGGTAAATTGTTACAAGATATTACCTATAAAAGATATATTGTCAGCATTTCTTCCAATTAAATGTTCTCCAAACACTGTTTAATATTATTTTTCCTTGTATAAGTGTGTGAGTTTATTGACTTTTAATATTGCAGAACTCTAGTGAGGATAGTCAGACTAAAACAAAATTCATTTCTTCCCCATCTAAAGCTGAACAAATTCTTCTTTGGAGAAGTCTCATTAATCTTAGCGTTTCCTTTTACATCGCATGAGATTTCTCCATTCCAACAAAACGAGCAGTGGAGCTTCCAGAAAAGTAATACTTTGTATTCCAGAGTACTGTCTCCATATCTAAGCACTTCATAGAAATGAATGAAATAATCCTTACTAACTATTTCAGGTATAAAAATATTGCTATTCTCATTACTGAGGTGACATAGTGACCTGTGAGGAAGGCAGCAATTCATTTCATGTCCTCAGGCTTCTCTAATCACAACACATTCTTTTTCAAGAAAATTCTTTCCCAGCTTTGAAGACCACAAATATTCAGATACTCAACTGAAGATAATCTATAAACCAAATAAATATATAATTCTTAGGGGAAGAAATGAAGTACGTATATATATTTATATTATTTCTATGTACCACAACATATTCAGGAACCATTAGAGCATTGCTACTGACAGAATACATGCTACATCTGTAACTGTCAAGGTAATCTAGTGTAATTTACATTGTCAGTTCATCAAAAAACTTGAACTGTCATATCACACAGGTCAAATAAATGCAAAGAATCACTAAAATGTATCTTTTATAGGGATATCTTTTCTAAAGCCAGCCTTTTCTTCTCTGAGAAATCATGCTTTCCCTACACAGCCCCTTGTATGGCTGGCGGTTCAAAGACGTTCCAAATCTTCTTCATTTTGCCATGAGGTAACACCTATATTGGCATGTTCGTACAAAAGAAATGACTATGAAAATGAAGAGCATTTCCCAATTTTTTAACAACATTTGACTTGTTCTTGCTGCTGATGAGCAAAATCTCACTGTGTCACTAGGCAACTTGAGTTGTGTCATGTGATCCTCTTGATATGGAGAAAACCAGAAGTGACCAGAGCTCTGTCTCTTGTCTTTACTTAAGCAAAAATCTGCTGTCCAAGGAGCAGAGTATGTTAATGAATTACTATTATGTCCACACTGCTCTCCTGTGCAGCACTATCCCAAGACATCTTTTCGTGAGTAGTTGGGGTGGTTGCTTTTGTTGGGCAGTCCATTTGCCAGTTAGTTATGGTACTGTTTTTTGTTTTCTGTTTTTTTTTTTTTTTGTTTTTGTTTTTTTTCTGTAAGTTGCGTTTGCATTTTAGGATTATTTTGGCTCTGGTTCTCATTCTCAGCCAATGCTGCAGCAGAACTGTGGAGCCGTTTCACGACATCCCATGCATTCCCTGGGACTAGCTCCGAGGGCAATGGTAACATTTTATCACTAGGTGGAGCTTCATGCTTCGATCCCGCGGGGCTCGCCCGCTGAATTCCTATCACCGTGTCGGGGAGTTCCTCAACCTCTCCAATCACGTAGCTAGGCAACTTCTAAACCATTTGAGGTAAAATTGGTTGTATAATCTATTACATGTTATAAATCCTACTAGAAGCGGTTTTTTTTTGTTTGTTTGTTTGTTTGTTTGTTTGTTTTTTTACATATTGAGTCATGTTTGCAGTGACTGAAGTTGGATAATGATCAAAGGAAAAAGAATAAAGACTTTCCATATGCAGGCCTGCAATGAAACTTGTGTACTAAATTGCTTCATGTTTGACTCTTCTAATGTTCTACCAGAAAAACAGGCCAACTGCAAAGAAACTATGGTAGTGCTGTTAAGATAATGTTATTTTGTATTACTGTCTGGCTATGGACATTAATAACCTAAATCAGTGCTCTCCTTGGTTTTAGATCAAGAGAAGGTACCATAGCTATGCTCCAACATGCTGCTGGGTCTTCATGAAATCAGCACTGTCCATATGTCCTTAATGCGGAATTTAAAAAAAATTTCCTCTTTTTGTTTCAATCTGAGCCAGCTGAAAGCTCTTGGAAGGACATAGCCTCACACATGGTAGCATGACATTGACTCTGCTGGTGCCACATGGACAGAAGCAGGAGCTGCCTCAGAGTGCTCCATTGTAGTGAGGACTTGACCTCAATGGGGAATCAGGAAATCTCTCCTGATTGCTGCCAGGCTCAGCAGGACACACACATCTCCCTACCTAACAGGAAACCTCTTTTTCATGATCTATTCAAACATGGGATGAGCTTCACTGTATGAAAAATGTGGCATAATGAATCTTGAACTAAAGCATGTCCAGAAGGAGCTCGTCAGAGCCCTTAATTCATGCCTCTTATAGGTAGGATGACTTTTCTGACCTTTAAATATTACTGAAAAGGGCAGCTTTTATGAAAAAAAAAATCAAGCAACATTTATATTTAGGGCAGTAAACAGTGAGCAGTAGAAAGCTTCGGGCTTTAACACAGAATGACCTGGCTATGCTATTCCCAGGGAAGACTTCTGCAGGAAGGTTCCATATGAAGGAACCCATTCAGTGCAAAGGGCTGAAACCTGACTGGCACAGAGCAGAAAGCATCCCCTGCTCAGAAAAACTTCTCATAAGAAAACAAGCATGTTTAGCAATTTGTTTCAAAGCTCCTGCTTTATCCTGACAGATAGATTGAGCTATTCAGAAAGGGGAAGTTCTTATAGTAAACAGGTATAGAGGTGGCAGTGGGAAAGCACTGCCTGGAATTACATAGTGTTTATGCAAACATTTGGATCATATTTTTGTAGAACAAAAATTGCAGGAGTCAAGCTTGTAATTAAATGGTTTTTATCTAATAAAAACTGACCTGAAAGGGAAGCAGCTCAAGTTACCAGGCAACGATTTGCAATGGATCAAGACAAAACTAGATACTGCCTATCTCTGGGGAGGAAGCTGTGCTGGCCTGTCAACAAATAAATTGGTTCTCAGTGATCTTTTATAATCTTTGACCACTCCCTTTATCCTGTCAAATATTATTTTAATTAGAGAGTAAAAACTGCTTCCTACGGTAGCAGAATAAAGCAATTCTTTGAGCAGTTCTTTCAGATCTTTTTAAACTTTATCCCATGTGAACTGGAATTTAGTCTGCTCTTGAAATCTGTAAGTGCACAAATTAGGCAATTGCTCTTTTCTGCACATGCATTTTGAAAACTTTTACAGAAGTTCTTGTCATTACAGAGCAAAATTCCACTATGACTGATTTCTCTAATTTACCAGTTAAACTGATGTAAACTTTGATTTGCAAATGAGACCAAAAATTTTGTACCTTTGGTGTATATTGTACTTATATGCAGGATTTCCTTTGACATCAAAGACTCATAGATGATAGTGCTCTGAAGATTTGTCTTGTGAAAACAAGGACTTTTTTCTTCTGTACTCTGAACTCTGATATGGTATCAATGATAATGGTATAAATGCCTAAAAATATCAGAACTGCTTTTAATTGTTGTGTGGTATAGCACAGTGCATGCAGAAAGAATGATTAAGTAGTTGAACTAGTTGAAAAAAAAGAACAATGACTTTAAAAATTTGTTTGGAACTTATTAAAGTATCTGTACCATTATACATGCCCATCAATAGTACATATGATATATGATAAGTTTCAGGCACATTAAATTCTGTTTATTTAAATTCTGTCAGATTTTTGTGTGACTAGTCGTTACCCTAGTTTGAGCAACAGAATTAATGCAGATTATGAAGTGTACAATTGCAGATAATAACTTGTAAATAAATTAAAATGTATTTCAAGTTCTTCTTTATTTACAAGCCCACGAATTTTTCCACTTCTGCTTTCAACATTTCATCATCTACCTGCAAAAAAGGTTAAGTACTCTTAATGTTTGCCCACAGAATTGGGGTAAATCTATATACTTTAAATTAAATTAAATTAATATGTTTTCTTTCTTTATCTATATGACTTTTGTACCTGAGTTTCTGTTATCTCCTAAATCTGTTGGAAGAATCTTAATGTAATTTACGGTTAAGTGTATGCCTGAATTGTTTGATTTATATAGCACATTGATTTGAATCTGCTATGAATATTGTTGTACTAGAATGTGAGTCACTAAATTTTGGAGGATGACTCTCAGCACTCCATAGTTAAGGATGAAAATATTCATGGTTCACATTGTAAACAGATGATAATACATTTTATTCATATTGCAAATGCAATCACTTATTGTCCATGTTGAAGTCATGCTTTAACAGACATAGGAAAGTAGCTCTTAGAGGGAGCAGAAAATTATGATAAAGTAATAATATATGTGGTAGAGTTCCTGCTGGGCAGCTGGTGGAGGCAACTGTTCTCCTCGGTCTTGGTCCTAGGATTTTGGTTGCACTGTTTTTGTATAAACTAACTCTGTATGCTATGAACACACGGGCCAAGGTAAGCCTTCCTTTTCTGGTGTTCTTTACAGACTCTTCCCTCCTCTGAGACTTTCTGTAGACCAGCATTTTAGCAGAAGTTAGAAGCCTTTAATATTCAAAAAGAAGCCTCAGTGGCTCCAGGATGTAGGCTAATACCTCTGCCTTACTAACTGGATATTCTGTCACTTCACTGTTCCTTCATCTATGCTACTTTTTCCTGTGGAAACAACAACAACAAAATGATTATTTTTCAGTTTAATTAGTTGGCAAATCCACAATGTGAGCTGCACTTCTCAGCTTCTTGCTTTTCCTTTAATTCTATCTCTGCCATCAGAACTCTTCCCACAAAAGAAAAGGACAATAACAGAATGTAAAATGATCTTCCATCTTTCCATAGTTTAACTTCTTTCCTTACTGCTTCTGCATTGCCATTTTTCGTCTTGTGCAGAAATAGAGAAGTCTGATGCCTGACTGTCTCTTTCACTCTCTCTACATAGACCAGTGACTGCATCCCATATACCATTCCCATCTTTCTTATTTCTCTTTCTCTCACTCTCTGTCAGTGCATTGCACATGATACTGTGTCTCCCATTCAAAAAACTGTTTCCATTCCTGTTTGCTCTTTCATTACTGCTAAGATCAATAACTATCCTGTCTTATATTTTACCTAAACAACTGCAGTCTTATAATTTATCTTCCAGTTCTCGCTTCTGTTTTCTTGTTTCTTCCCACGGTACCCCAATGAAAACACTCCCAGGTAAGCCTATACTTATGTCTTCCTAGCTAATCTAATGATTAGTATTCCAAAACTCATTCTCTGTGACTTGACAGCCACTTTAGACAATTTCTCATATGCACCATTTGAAATCCTGCCCTCACTTCTTCAAGACAGCTATAATGAGAGTTCCCTTGAACTGCATGCTCTCAAAATATTCTTCATATCCTCTCCAACAATCTTTCCAGTATTCAATTTCTTTTCTCATTTTGCACCCTAACTAATGACGGTGTAATTCATAAGCAAAAATTCAGCTACTTTTCTTAGCTGATCCTTCATATTTATTATCTGCTTTTTGTTTACTAGAAATATATTTCTTATCCAAACTAATGTACCCATGGAGGTTCAGCTCAAATTCCACATGATCAAACCAGAATTTATTATTCCTTCTCCATAGCCATCCTCACTGCATCCTTTGTCATTCATCCCGAACAATGTCACATCCTGCCCGATGTTCAAGCTGTTAGCCTGAACAGTTTTTCAATTCTGACTTCTCTGTTAGTTCAGTGCTTACATTTATTCCATTCTTGCTGCGTAATTAAGAGAGGTCCTTTCTGTCCATCCACACAGTACAAACCCTTGCCCACATTCCCATCATCTTGTATTCATTTTATGCTTTCATCCATCTCTCACACTTTTCCCAGTGCAGGCTTTTACTGCTTATCACCTACTCAGAATGTCTCCGCAAAATGATTGTCTTCGTTCCACGTGTGAACATATCTAAGCCTCCGTATCAACTTATGCTGTTTGAATGTGGTTTTCAAGCTCTTCATGCTCTGCCTCACAACAAGAAGATACGGCCTTTAACTGGTCCATGACATTAGCTTCCATATGAATCAGAAACATTTTCAACATAATTTCATATTTGTGTTTTATCTTATGATGCCTCTCATGAGTGAAGTTTCCATGACCATTCAAATATCATTGTGTGCTAAAATATTATCCTCTTTCAGAATTAGAAAAGGTAAGATGTGGTTCCACATGCTGAAACAACTGCCTATCTTTCTGAAGAATATTGCCTTATCATTTCTTACTTCTGTTACCTCTGATTTCACCTTCATATTGTAAGCTGGAGAAAGGTAATGTTTAGCTTTGTGTTTGAACAGCATCACGCACAGCTGGGACATGGTCTTCAACTAGGACTCTGTCACATGACAGCAGTATAAATAAAGAGCCATGGTGTACATAATTTTATACCAGAAAGGCTCTCTCTCAATCTCAGTTCCACCTCCTATGGGTTACCGTGTGCCATAAACACAAATGTGAAAAGTGTAGATTTTTCAAAATCAGATAGATTTTGTCCTGAGAAATTAAAGGAAGGAGCATCAATTTTGTTGTGTTGTTATATCTGCATTGTGCATATTTGAAATTGCAAGGCTGCAGGGGAAGTGTAACTCCTTTTGTATTTCCTGTTGTGCTGCTATCTCAGTGTGCATAGTTCCAGACCTGACCGAGCAAAATACAGTGAGAAGAGTATTTTTCTGGTGATAAACATTAGAAGCTTTCAATTTTCCAGGAGAAAAAATAATATTTAGATTGATTGATTACTTTCTGATCTTTTTTGTATGTGCCATGTATATTCTAATCAATATTCCTGGTGCTAGGGCACTTACTAAACCAGTGTTAAAAGTTAATTTAATACACCAAATTTTACATTTGTATTTGCAAGTGTTAGCTACACAGATCTCATTCTAAAACAAATGGGATGAATGACTAGCTCATACTGATGTCTATTCTGTAATGTGTAGAATCAATCATTTTGAATACAAAATGATTACATGTGATTACATGTGAATGTTACATGTGAATGACAGATCACCAACTATTCACGAAAATGCATCCAAAGCAGAATTTCAAGCAATGAACACTATTTAAAATTGCAGTTTGTCTACAGACTAAGAAAGTCAGTTTGAATTAATGCATATCCATGTTCTTATATTTTGCATGAGTTTTATTAATGATATTGAGTTTCTGAGAAATAAGAATAAACTGAGAAATATTTTTTGTATGGATTGAAGCATTTTATATTTTTACAAGTTAAAGACTTCTATTTTAAGGATTGTAAACATGGAAAGTCCGATATCATTTTTATATATTTATCTATGACAATTAAAGTCTAGTCTAAAGTAAAAAAAAATTTTTCAGCAAAAGGCACAAATACAAAATGCTCATATCACTCTCTTGGCCTGTTTCTCTGTCAAATGCTGCATTTGCCCTCATTTATCCTGTTAACATATTTATACTAGAGAACCTTTGCACTTGTTAGTCACCAACAGGACATGCTTTGGGAAAAGTATTTCTTAGAGATAGGATGGAACTGGCAAACACAATGACAAAGGGGCATGGGTTATAGTCAGTTGTCTTTGCATTGCTCCTCCACTGTCTTCCCTGAAAGTGATTGCAGGAGTGAGTGGAAAAGAAGTCAGAAGCTTTATTTTCCTGTGATTCCAAAGCCCAGCTCTTGTTTAGCTGTTGTACTTCTTATTAACTTATAAAATATTTTTTGAAAATACACAAGCAAATGAAATCATGCCCAGAGATAATCGTGTTCCACAGCTTTAGGCAGAGCAACCTTTAATGAATTATAGAAGACTTGGTAGTAAATAATATCTGGTTTGTGTGCTTCAAGAAGAGAACCAGTATTCTAGGTCATTTCTAAATCAGAAAATTTGTAAGCAGGATTTAGTGGAAAGGACAAATGTCTTAAACGTAAGGGACACATCTATTAATCATTCTAGTGCCTTCCTTACAGTGACAGGAGAAGAATATTTATTATATATAAAATTATTATTTGGGGTGCATTATAACAAAAGAATAGATGAAAAATTTGTATCTTTCTTCATACAGAAATCTGGAACAATCTTTCAGTGTTCCAAAAAACGATAAAGTAGTTCTTGGCATTGAAGTTTGTGATTCAGACTGAGTGAAGTTATGTTTTTCTTTTCTCTCAATGAAACACAGAATAGTCATTCATTACTATGAGGAATTTTTTTTCCAGATACTCTCAAGCACTCAAGTAAGATTTGCCAGCACTAATTCTCAAGTGTTTTCTTCCAACTCAAGTCATTTCTAGAAATCAGTTATCAAAAATTCTTTCAGTTCTCCTATTCAGCCAACAAAAAGCACTAGAAAATCTCATGATGTTCCCCAGCATACACATGATTTATTAACTTGGTTGGGGTTTCAACCAGAGAAGCTTCTGCCTAATTGATAATCTTTTGCTTTTACCAGGAGATCATATGGAATATTTAGATTATACCTACACATCTACTTATCAGGGACATCTCACACTACAGGAACGATCTCATCTGAAGGACGTTTATAAAAATCAGAAATTCTTAACATGAATGCCATCTGAAAAATCATCCACAGTTTTTGCCAACCCAGCAAATTAATTCAAATTTCTTCAATGTTTTATATTACCTTTACTGTCATTTACAGATCTCCTAAAAAGTTCACTGTCTTTTACAGTATTGTGGGAAGAAAGGGATAAAAAGGCATAAAAAATTATAAATTATGAAAATTTAATGAAGTAAATCAAAATAGATTTTGTGATGAAATGAGAACTTTTTTTATTTTTACAGTAAATGTGGCTAGATCTATGCTTAAATTATATTTAGAGTGCATTAGTTTAATTGCATTTCTTTGTTTTAAAAACTTTTTATTGTTGAAACATGATAATGATGGGAGTTATATACTATATTCATTACGATATAATATTAAACCAGACTATGAGAGTATTTTTAAATTCACTACTCTTGTATTTATACATTATTTCCTTCAAATATAGCAATGGACTAGCCTCTTTTTTCAGTATTACAAATGACACCAGTCAAAGTACATACAAAATAACACAATATTTAAAGTATGACTGGCAAACTCACTCCCATGGCTTTACTCAGTCTGTAAACAGTGTAGCTGCTATAGTGACTGGACGGGAGGGTTTAGGATGTAGTTTACTGATGTAGGTCTCCACGAGCCAAAAGAGAATGTCTTTGTGTTAAGGAGTACTAACAGAAACTAAAGTTCTCAAATGAAAATTTGTCTTTTCATAAGGCAGGCAGTAAAATGTTTTAAAGAAGAGCAGGAAGGAGAGTAAAAAGACTACTGTAGATTTTTTTGAGGATTCTGACCCCTTCAAATGTTCCTATGTGTGTGGTAGATACCAAAAGAAGAAGTAATTCAGTGTTTCAATTTTGCAAAATCAGGATCAGACCAAATCTGACAGCAACCCAATGCTATTAAGATTCATGTTATAGAACATAAAATTGCAGGTAGCAATGAGTAAGATGAGTAATGCATTGTTAATGGTGGATGGTTTGGTTTTACTGACACCCACACAAGAGAGCAGCATTTTAATTTGTTTCAGTGCAATAAGAGTTTGAAACTAGGATTAGATTATCAAGTCTGAGCTCTTATACAAATTAGGACAACATAAGGCTTAATTATTATACTTGTATTTTCATTTTAATGTCTTTTTTCAGTAAAAGAGATCTTTACAAGTGAGTTTCCAGCTTTATCATCCACTAAGTCTTTCCTCTAGTACTTACTTAGCTTTCTTCATCAAAATAAATAGATGTGTTTGTTTGGTATTCTCTATCAATGTATTTTTTCACATTATAGTCATGGTCTTTTCTCAAACACCCTTCAAATAAACTGAAGAGATTTGATTCCATTTAATCTATTGTTGCCAGTCATGTTCTTTAGTCCTCAGCTAATTTATCCTGAATTTTCTCTGTATCCTGTTCAGTTTGAAAAGTTATATCTCTCAGTATATTATTGTTTCTGATCTCAGAAGTCTCAGCAGTAAGGGAGGATTTTTTTTCAATTAAATTGATCTTTTGGAAGAAAAATGCTGCAATTGACCCTCTTGTAGTTCAAAACTTTGTGAAAAATTGCAGTAATGTAGCCATGGCAGAATGGGAACAGTGAAACAAGGTATCACCACAAAGCTTAGAGCTTAGTGCAGTGGTTATATAAATCCTTACATAGTAGTCAACTTGGTGTTGCAGTGAAAATTTTGCAATGCTAGTCCGAATATAGAAAGGATTGTCAAAGTCTTGAGAGTGAAACAAAGTTACCTGCCCCTGGTAGGAGTTCAGTGGTCTAGGCTCATAAGAAAATTGTGTATATCCCAGAACATTCAAATCTGCCAAAACTGAATCAATAGTGCCGTAACATGATCATGGAATCATTAAGGTTGGAAAAGATCATCTAGTCCAATCATCAGTACATCACCACCATGACCACTAAACCATGTCCCTCAGTGTCACATATACTCTTTTCTTGAAAACCTCCAGGGATGATGACTCCACTGCTTTCCAGGGTAGCCTGTTCCAATGCCTGACCACTCTTTCTGATAAGAAATTTTTCCTAATATCCAATCTGAACCTCTCCTAGTACAACTTGAGGCCATTCCCTCTAGTCCTGTTGCAACCTACTCGGGAGAAGAGGCCAACTCCACCTCACTACAGCCTCCTTTCAGGCAGCTGTAGAGAGAGATGAGGTCTGAGGTCTTCCCTGAGGATCCACTTCTCCAGATTGAACAATGCCACTTCCCTCAGCTGTTCCTCATAAAACTTGTGCTCCAGATCCTTCATCAGCTTTGTTGCTCTTCTTTGGACATGCTCCAGGGCCTCAATGTCTTTCCTTAGTGAGGGATCCAAAACTAATCCCAGCACTTGAGGTGCGGCCTCACCAGTACTTTCATCTCAAATGAAGAGTTTATTCAGTATCAGCCATCCATGTTTTCACATATAAAATTTGTTTTAATGGATGATCTGAAATAGTTCTGTTGGCAAACTTGAGAAGGGCAACTGTTTACTGGCATCTAAAAGATATTACCTACTATATGTTCAGTGTTAGTGAAAACAAGGACAAATTGACAAAAAGTGTATCTCAAATACTATCAGGCTACCAAGATGGATTTGCCGTTTCTATATGCATGACTGCATAAACTGGACCCTCTAGGAAAAAGAGGAGAAACAGATGGTGTCTTCTGAAATATAAAGTTGCTACCATGTTCTGAGAGTACTGAGAGCAAACACATAAGAAATGATATTTTATTCAACACTGTGTAATACATTAAGATCCTAAAATTATATAGAAAAAGATAAAGTAACTTACTCAAGCTAAAAGAACACTAGAACATCCTACATCTACATATTTTTCTTGAACCAGAAACCTTACCGTGTATTTAAGAGTATAAATTTTCCTTTCTTTTCCTTTTTTCTTTCCTTTCCTTTTTTCTTTCCTTTCCTTTTTTCCTTTTTTCTTTTCTTTTTCCTTTCCTTTTTTTTTTCTTTCCCTCCCCCTCTCCTCTGCTCTATCCTTTCCTTTCCTTTCTCTGAAAGATCACGAAATTAGTAAAATACACAGCATACTTATGGCACCCCTTCTAGGAAACCAGTTGCCTGTAGTAATGCAGATGCTGCAAGAAAGCCAAAGAAATTGGAGACACATTCATTACTGAGGTTGCCTATGCAGCAGAGCAATGAATTTCCAAACCCTATTCCAACAAATATTGTTGCTTTAATAGTTATAGGCTAGCTCTATAGGATTTCCTTATGTGATGAATGAATTTATAAGACCTTATCAAGGTGTAATGAATAACATTCAGGAAGTCATTTTCTCAAAGTTAAATATTTATGGTTAATAACATGTCTAAACTGTCAAAGGTTAAATGTGAAACATTGAAATATCATTCACTTTTTTTGAAATCTGAAAGCTTAATATTCGGTTTTCCAGAATTTTGAAAGCATAAAAGCACTTTTTTGTGCCACATGTAGCTTTAGAATAAATGAACTTTGGTCCATATGGCAGACCTTGGTTGTGTAAACCCAAAACCATGGATTTCTCAGTGTCATCAGGCTTCCAGCATTCACACAGGGGCTCAGGACCTCAGGCTGATTCTGTGTTAACAGATGCTGAAAAATTACTGATCGTTTAGAAAGCTACAGTTCAACTCATTGCAAGAATCTTTATAACAGAACTCTTATACCGTATACCTATTTGTGAATTAAAATACAGGGTCTCTGTTGAAGAACTGACGCTTTCTATGCTGCCTAGCAGGCTATTACTATCTTTTTACTCTGTCACTAAGATTTAGTTAAGTTGGAGGGATTCACACTGTCTTTCAGCATCCTGAGTTCCCTGTAAAACCTTGTGATGATCTTTCATTTCACCCACATATTACCCTCCAGCCTTCAGTTCAGTGCAGGACAGTATTAAAATTGCACCACTTCTTTTTTTTTTTTCCTTCTTTCCAGTATACTAATAGGTCATTCTTTTAACTGAATTAAATAAATGAATGAACGGAAGTGGAATGTACACCATTTATTTTAGCAATCTAAATTTAGGCATCGAGTCTAAGTTAGTAATCTGCATTTCTGTAGTAAACGAAGAGAGATAGAGACTCCCAAAGGGTGATTCATCCTTTCCCAAGTGTCTAGCATAAAGGGAATGAATTGCTGTCTCTCTCTTATCCTGCCCTTACTTTGAGAGACACAACTGGTTGACTGCATACTTACCTCCTTGTAGCTGAAAGTAGCCAACATGACTTGCATTTTTTAGTAACCTTTTTAAAAATATGGTCATCAATCTTTTCTCAAATTATTTTGTAGTAGATATCTAAGTCAAAGAAGAGATTTCGCCAATACAAAGTTTCAGGCAGCACATGGTTAATATTAAGTGTAACAGGATTGATAGGGCAAATGTGTACTGCTCTTTGAATGGGATAGAATTATTTGAGGGTCAAAGTGTATGCTGAGATGGATAACTGAGCTGAGGCCTACCTTATCTTCAGCTTTGCTTTTGAGAAATAGAAGTCATATTTTCACTGTTTAATTATACAGAAAACTATAAATATATAGCACAGTATTATCCTATCATACAGGTATATTAAATATGCTAGAGGACATATTACTGTAATTACTGTCTTATAGTGAGTATAACCATTTCCCTTTATATCACCAATATTTTGGTCAGTACACTCTTAAGCTCATACTTTTCTGTACGTTTCAGTCCGCTACCAATGCATATATATTTATTGTTTTGAGGAGAATGTATGTAGTTTCATTTCTGAGGTTCAGGTTTGCTTTGCATGCTAGCATGCAGTCGTCATGTCATTGAAATCAGTTTTGCTAGAGTTATCCAGCCATATCTTGCAAAAATCTCCAAATTTGTGCTTGATCTCTTTCATGTGTGTATGGTAAAATAGACAGCATTTGCTTAGTAATAATTACGTAGAGTCAGTTTTGTATCTGCTGATAATATCTGATAGTTATATAGTCCAATCAGTCATTACAACTCTGTATCTCTATGTAAATACCTGTAATTTTTAAATCAAGTGTGGAAAGAACTCCTGTTTTCCAAACTCCAACGTGCAGAGTGTGTTCCTTTTGCATAAACATGTATTTTACATGCAAAAGGTTGAATAAAGTTATAGTTCAAGCCTGAAAACATGACAGAAAAAAAAAAAACCAACAAGAAATAACTCCTGCCAAAAACAAAATAAAACAAAGAAGAGTATGCAGTCCAGTCAGTGCTCTTTAGCTCCCGAGACAGTGTACTGGTTTCTGTGTATAAATTAACTTTGTCCAACTCTTTCTCATAGACTAGGCAAGAGACTTTTACTGTAAAATACTGATAAAAATATTTGCGCCTTTACCACTAAATGTAATTGATTTTAAATTTCAGACATGGGAGTATGTGCAGCAATGGATACAAAAAGCTCATACATGGGGTGCTCATATCTCTTTGAGCTATCTTGCATTAGCTTGAAGCATATTGTGTAGAAGTTTATTTTCTGTGTACAGAACTGTCAGGTACCTCTTGTTTATAAAATTTTTGCATTCTATAAATAGTTATTTGATGAGGCTTCTCTCCACTGCTGAATTTTGTAATCTACTGCTACATTTTAGCAGCAAATCTGATGTTAGGTCTTGCATCTCTTTTTCCAGTAAATGTCAAAGATAGCCAAAATTTCTTGTATTTCTATACATTTACGTAGTATTAAATGCTAAACAAATGCTTCACTTCCTCCAAATGTGTACTCAACACTATTCCCTCTCTGAACCAGACTCACTCTATCAAGAATACAAATAGCACGGGGAGTTTCAGTGGAGCTATTCAACTGTTTATCTGCTTATGCTTGCCTTGGTTGCTTTTTGTAGCGATCCATACATTTCTAGCATCAAGTATGATGCATACCGGTATTTCTCTAATGTCTAAGTCCGAGCTTTGAACAGCAATTGTCATGTCTCCCACTGCTTTGAATATGCTGTTTCCTTTCCTCATGTGAGATTGTTTGCCCATCTGTTGCTTTTCATTTGGCTTTTTTCAACTCTGTCTTTAATGCTATGAGAGCATATTTATGGAAAGCTTATCCATCAACACATCTCTCAGTGTATATTTCACTGTGTGTTTCCCTTTGACACCAGCAACACTAGCTGCTTCTCCAAACTGAGATTTCAGGTTGCAGTAAATAGTTCCTGTTCAGAAATTTTATTCACTGAGTTTTATGTGGTATCTTAGGTGCAATTTGCCTTTCTACCACCTACTGTCAGTTACAGATTAACAAAAATGTTATTTTGGATCAATGCAAGGAGTTTATGGTATGCACTACTGTCTATCTGAGAATACGCAGTACTTTCTCTCACACTATTTTTATACTCTTCATCTTAGTGTACAAAACCACAATAAGGATCCTAACACCCTGCCGATTCTGACAGCATTTAGAGCTTGTGCAATTGCACAAGTTTATTGTGCTTAACTGTCTTTCCATGAAACCTTCATCTCTTCTTCCCAGAAGAAACGTTTAATCTCACTTGAAGTTAAACTGGTTGGAGCCTTTCTTTGTCTGTGTCCAGCCTGAAGTATGCTCCCCAGTTTACCCAGCAATCCTAATCCTTCAGCTATTCAGATCAGAGTCTGGAATGGAGATTGTATTTCCTTCCCCTGGACACCAGTGTATGGACAACATGGTAATAGAAAGGTGATGCTATTATCATTGAACCCACACTTGGGAACTGAGACTTGAATTTTACCTGTCTTCTGTAATCATATGTCTTACGGCCCCATCTTCAATGTTCAGCTCAACAGACATGACCCAAAAGATATTAGAGTATTTCATACTGTACAAAAAACTTAATCAGCCCACCATTAAAAGAAGTAGTAGCAAGCATGCTAGAAAATGTGTAGTACAAAATCAGGTGACCATTTTGCACCTTGGAAAATCTGTAGACAGGCTAGATAAGCCACTAAGAATGGGATGTTATCATGGGCAGATAAAAAAATCATGCAATGAAACAAGTAAAAAAAATGACAGTTAATGAAGCAGATGTCCTTCAGTTCCTTGGCTCTGAGTAATCTCTGAACAGCGCATAGTACCAGAACAAGAAAGGTAGAACAGCTAAAAACCCAGTATAACAAGGAAACACATTCTTTGAGGTCATGAAATTCACAGAGAAAAAATGGGCCTAATCAAAACCATCAAATTATCAACCTAGGAGTATTAGCATGCAAAGAAGTTCAGTGGAAATGGCGAGTTGGTGCGGTCTTGAAGCACTCAAAGAGGCAGTAAGGTAATGCTTTATACTGAATAATACAAAACTAAACTGTACACGGACACTTCAAGAACAGGCAATAGTACTTTTCTTTAATCAGAAGTGAAGACCAGTAGATTATGCACCACAGGCATTAATAATAAATAATTGTCAGTATACTCACAGAGAAGATGATGATGTTGACCTTAATCCATGATCATAGAAAGATTCACCTTATTTATTATTACTATTCCCCTTACTATTACTATTACTATTAATTATTACTTATTCCCCTTCATAGGAGGAGTTGTTTTACTGAATGATATCCTTTGTACAAGAAAGATGTTTTTTTAACTAAAAAAAGTGTGATTTGTGAATTTAATAAAAGGCCAGGAGAGATTTTATGATTCTGATCAGTTCTTCTAGACTATTTAACAAATATAAAGAATCATGGTATCACAGAATGGCCTGAGTTGAAAAGGAACTCAAAGATCATCGAGTCTCAACCCCCTTGCTATGTGCAGGGTTTCCAACCACTAGACCAGGATGCCCAGAGCCACGTCCAGCCTGGCCTTGAGTGCCTCCAGGGGCGGAGCATCCACAGCCTCCTTGGGCAACCTGTTCCAGTGCATCAGCACCCTCTGTGTGAAAAACTTCCTCCTAATATCTAACCTAAATCTCCCCTGTCTTAGTTTAAAACCATTCCCCCTTGTCCTATCACTATCCACCCATGTAAACAGTCGTACCCCCTCCTGTTTATACACTCCCTTCAAGTTTTGGAAGGCCACAATGAGGTCTCCCCAGAGCCTTCTCTTCTCCAAGCTAAACAAGCCCAGTTCCCTCAGCCTTTCTTAATAGGAGAGGTGCTCCAGCCCTCTGATCATCTTAGTGGCCCTCTCTGGACCCGTTCCAAGAGCTCCACATCTTTCTTGTGCTGGGGGCCCCAGGCCTGGATGCAGTACTCCAGATGGGGCCTTACAGGAGCTGAGTAGAGGAGGACAATCACCTCCCTCTCCCTGCTGGCCTCTCTTTTAATGCAGCCCAGAACATAGTTGGCCTTCCGGGCTGCAAGCACACGCTGCTGGCTCATGTCCAGTTTCTCATCCGCCAGGACCCCCAAGTCCTTCTCTGCAGGGCTACTCTCAAGTAGATCTTCCCCAAGTTTGTATAAATACTAGGATTGCCCCAGCCCAAGTGCAGCACTTTGCATTTGGCCTTGTTGAACCTCATTATCTCATACAGAGCAACGGACTGTAGTAAAAAAATTTGACTTTGAATAAATCTGTGAAGTTTGATGAAGCATGGACTGTGACCATCAGAGCAGTTATCGATAAAGTTTCTGGAGTCAGTAGTTAGCGTTATTCTATATGGCAGTTGGCCAGCACAGTTCTATAGGAACTTTGGGAGACCTTTAGGAAATGTCTCTCAATACCTAATAATATGTTCTTTAAGAGTGTAAAATTTTGGTTTCTTGAAACTAAAAAAGAAATGTAAAGTTTACATAAATTCAGACATTTGTTTAACGGAAACTAAATGCAAGAGTACCAGAATAGGTAGAAAACAATGGATCATCATGGCTATGGACACATATAAGAGACAAACTCTGATTGCCTGGAATCCCAACGGTTGAACCTTTGTGTATGTATTGGTCAGATACTGTCATTACAGAGCAACAGCATCACAAAACAAAATCATGTGTTTGTATATGGCTGATATTTTGAATCAGATATTTCTTAAAAACAAGCGGCACAACAGGAGATGATGCTCAACGTTGTGTGGGTAGGCTTTGGAGCAGGCAGTCTGCAGAGCAGGCCAAAGTAGTTGTGGATCAAGACATCACATAGAATTGATGGCTTTACCAACATCTTGAAAACTGTATGTTTGGATATATAGTACCCTTAAGATATTGACACCTTCTGTGTTATTGCAAATAAGGCTATGCAGGATATTTCTTATGGTGAGGGAAGGAAAAGGGAAAAGAGGATTGTGTGCTGTAGCCACTTTATACCAGCTTTGCCAAAACAGAGGCCTTCTAAACTCTTTTCAGAAATCACACCTGCCTGCCAAGTAAAGCTAGAAAACAGAACAGTAATTCTATAATTATTTTCTTCTTCTTTATGAATAAGCACAATGCAAATTAAAAAAAAATTCTCTTGTGATTTACTGCTTTAGATGATGACTATTAAAAAAAATTTTCCTTTTTTCTTGGAAATGTTATAATTCCCTTGAAATAGATAAGCCATGCAATGAAGCTGAAAGACATGAGACGTACAGAACTGTAATAACTTCCTTCCAAGGTTCAGGCCTTATCTCTGTAACTCAGAGTACTTCAAACTGTTCATCATTCTTGAAAGTATTTGAAAATTCTTGTCATTGCACAGAATATGAAAATTTTTCTCAGTTAAGGTTCACAGCAGCTAAACGCTTATTTTATTCAATTTTCCCTTAAGTTATTAAGCTGTAACTTTAAACATACATTGCTGTAAGAACTGCATTACATAATGTCTCTATCAGTTCTTATATCTCCCATTATGAGGCGGCATCTATTCAAAATATGAAACGGGAAAGTTGTTTTTTTTTTTTTTATCTGACAGTATGGAAAACTGGAGAAAGAAGTCTTAAAGTTTGTCTATTGAACGGTGTGAGCTGCATCCCTAGTAACTAATTAAGCATGAAGCAAATGATGGTTTAATTAGAAGCAGCACAATGCCTTTGATAAACAGATGTTCCCTTTATTTAACTGTTGCCTGCAAAGTTAGAACTAAGAATTTTTTTTTCTTTGTCACAACCAGTTAATTTTCAGCCTTTGGTCATTGTATCCAGATATAGTTCCCATAAGCACAATGTTCCTAATTAATATGTCACGCTATAAATAAGTATTAGTTCATCCTTTCACATCTCTATAATTTCCTTAAAACACTGCAGTTAAGTTGAGCTTCTCTGTCAAAACTGCATGAGTAACAGTCCAGTAAAGCCACACCTAGTTGTCAGTAGCCCAGGATTTGGGTAAACATGGTCCAGCCCAGCACTCATGTGTCTGGTGACTTGATAAACAGTGGAGCATTCAGAATTTTAGGGTCCTACCTACTGAGTGAATAAGACCCCACCTTGCCATTATTGCCCTAACAGCAAGGTAAACAAAAACTTGACAGCAACTCAAAAGAGCTGCCATTGGGCCTACTTAAAAATAATTCTGTGCAACTGCTTGATAGGTCACTAAGCAAACAAAGGCTTGGCTTTGTTCTACTTTTCTAGCCTCTAGGTAAAAAACAAGTATAGAAAAGCACTCATGAGTTAATAAGCAAATACAGCTTTTAACTTTTTCAAAAATTATCTGTTAGATACTGTAGCAGATGTTATCATGAATACACTATTTCCCAGTTTATGAAGAATGCTTTGCTTTATTTTTCACATTGTGTTTTATCCCTCTGTGTTTATGAACTACAAACATTCAGCATCAAGTAAAAGGCAGAATGTCCATCTGTGTTATTTGTAAGTGAAGAGAATGGCTAAATGTATTTTTTTTAATGGATATTTAGCATTTGTTGTTTTTTTTTTTTCAGTTCAATTTCTATCCCTGTATAGTCACAATGTTCATGTAACTCCAGATGCAATAATTCCCAAGGATGGATATGAGCAGATGTGTTTTTTAAGATGCATTCTCTTCTAGAAAGTTATCTAAATGGATTTTGTTCAACATACATTTCTGGTTGCACTGTTCCAGATTTTCAAAGCTTAGCATCTTACACACCAGTCACCTTTTAAAAGCTCTCTTTGTGATTACAGCCTTAAAGTTTCACAGAAAGCCCATTGGAAATCTCACTATCTCAGGTTCAAATTATGTGTTCATATTCATTGACAATGATGAGGTCTTCTGGGCGGAAAAACAACTTCTCAAGCACTCAATCTACCTGAGCATTCAATTTAATAGTATTTCCTGTAGGTATATAATAGTATAGTTTTGGTTATTTTGTGCTCATGAACAGTTAAATAGCTGTGACCTGATCTTCTGGGCAGCTGAGCACCCCCTTGAGGGTGATGAATGCTCTGGTCAACATGTTAATGGACACTTAAAGGTTGCAAAGTAGAATTGCTGCTGTAGTTGTGCTTGCTCTGGTGAAATGCAGAGGAGTAGAAGAGTTTCTTACCTTGACTTTATTTCCCTGAGCAAACATGCAGCTGAGGCCTATGCATGAATTGTTACAAAGCAAGGATTCTATATATCCTACATCCTGTATTTATTTACACCAATGGAATTTCTTGTTTGAATAAGGGCTTGTAGCACGAGCATTTCTAAAATGAAGTTGTGAGATTTTTCATGTGACTGTTAGGACTTTTTTTCATGACTGTAATCAGCTGAAAGATCCAGCAAAGAGGTCACATAGGCTATAGGAAACACTTAGTCTAAAATCTTCTGTGAGCCTTACAACCCGGATACACACATTAGAATCAAGCAACTCACAGCTAGGTGATAAGCAAATCAGTGCTCATAATAACAAGTAACTCTGCTACTGCAAAAAACCACTATTTTAATTACATAAAATAACTTTGAAAAACAAGTTATGCCACCAATAGTAACATATTTTATACTTAGTATGTGATACAGTTCCAGCTTCACATCTGCTGTACAGTCCTGTTTTCTCTGGACTGGCCCAAAATCTCACTTGCAAAGAAATTCTGGCATTTTATATCACTGTAGGTATGTACAGGGTCTATGTAGAAGAGAATTTTGAAAAAGAGCACTCTGAATACTGTTTTTCCAAAATGAACTATGAAAATAGAGGATACTTCATTAATTGACTAGCTCCAGCTAAGCAGATGATGGAGAGGAAGGCTCCTTACCTCTATTAGAAGATAACATGGCATCCCATAGCTTGCTTCCAGTTTACCCCAGCTTGGAAGAAATCAAACTCCGGTCATTTTCTCACAGCTTTCTTAATTAGCAGATGGAGATTTGGGCCCACAAAGACATTGATAAAGGTGTACAGATCAGGGGCTATACTGCTTAACTTTGTGACTGGAACACATTAAATAATATTTTTAGCAAATGATGTGTCCCAGGTGCCTTGCAGTTCTGCTCTTACTTGGGTGAATTCACAGGTTTGCAGGTAGTCTGCAGCTCCTGTATGATTTTTGCCTTTAACTTGCTAGCAGGCCTTGGTTCTGTTTTGCAAAGTAGCCAACCAACATATAAAGTGCCCATACACGCTCATCTACACTGTATTTTAGCTTCAGTCTGTGCTTTTGGCTCCTTAGGCTGTTACAGACAGGAAAATATTGCTCGATAGGAAGGGCTGTTTTTCAGTTGCCAGAATTCCTCTGCAGCTCTAATGGAAAGAAGCAGAACGTTTTGGGGGGAGCAAGCATCTCATTTCCATTCAGCTCTCATACAGCCCCTGTTGTATCTGCTGGAGCTGCGAGTGCAGTGGCTGTGGCAGGGAACAAAGAGGCCATTCAGCCTAGAGAAGCTTCCCTTCCGCACCGTGCTCCGGCCACGGCGAGCTTGGCTGGAGCACGCTCCCAAGCAAACACGGGATTCGCTGGCTGAGCTGAATGATCCCGCTGGGTGAAGACTTCCTTCTCAGCACTGGCATGAGCAATGAGGACTAGCTGGACCATGTCCTTACCCCTCCACTCGTTGTGTGCAGAAATGTGGGACAGTACTCCCCAGGGTCACTGAGCGTGATGATGGCTGGCGACACACCCCAGTGATGCTCTCAGGTGGTATGCTCCAGTGCTACAGAAGCTCTAAGAAGACTTTGTGCCTGATCTGCTACCTCTGACACATTGCAGGGGTGACTTCTGGGCTTTTGTGTTGCTGCAGTCCAACCCCTTGGAAGATCCCACCCATGGTGGCTTTGTAAACTGAGTATAGAATTGAGGCATTCTCCCATATCTATTTCCTAGGTTATATACATAAAAAATTTAGGTTAAGATTTTGCTTAAGAAAATTAATGTAAGCATTTGATTATTTAAATAATCAAAATGCAATAAAGTTCTAAAGTAACTGTTTACAGAAAAGAAAGAACACCTTATTCGTAGTGTTGGTTCATGTTAAGACTTCAAGTAGATGAAAAACATCTGTTTTTTAATGAGCAAAGCCAAGTCACAGCTTTCCTTTTCAAACCCCAAATTACATGATACCAATTCTAGATTTGCAAGTCAAGCTTTGCTTTGCAGATAAACAACAGATATGACCAAGAGAGGCTAAGCCACCGTGACCATAAATGTTGTTCCAACACAGAGTCACTATTATAAACTATGGCAGAACAAGATCAATTAGGGAGCAAAATGAGTCAAGCTAGGATTAGTGAACCAACTTTATTCCTAATGAAATATCATTGAAGCAACTGAAGCTTAGGTGATGGATGAGTAAGGTCCAGCTTGTCTCCAGTTTAACTATGTGTCATTAGCAGAGATGACAGGAGTCTTCTTCCAGATGAACTTGTTTATCTCCACTGACATCAAGGACATACTCTTTACTTAAATTGTTCAGTGCAATCAGAATTATGGTCCAGTTCTAATCTGGATGACAATGCACGCAAATTCTTTCCCAGAGTAAAACTGTTTTATTTCTACTCATCTCCACAAAACATGGACATCAGTAAAGCATGAGTCACAAAGATGTGGTGGTTCAGTTCGGATATACATCCAGAAGTTTAGCGGTTTCCAGAGTTTATCCGACCCCATCCAAACCTCTCCAGTCTGGATACTGGGTGGCAGTCTCCTTCAAACAGACTGTCTTGTGATTCTGCAGTACTTCCGTGTTTTATGTGGGTCAGCTGTAATGCAGAACAGCCTTTCTCACAGTATTTTGGCATTTCCAGTTTCAGTTCTGGCTAAAACAGAAGTATTGAGATATGAGAAATAACTTTGCAGTAGCTTACAAAACATTTTTTAAATACTATATTTGCTTTCTGTTGGGTTGAATTTCTGATTAATTTTATTATAGGTAGACTGATCCAGCTATTTCCTTCCCACTCAATAGTTTCTCTAGTTACTTTACTGGCCAAACAGTATCATTATCCAGTAGCATTTTTCAAAGAACAAAGCAATTTGAACCAAATGCAAAACCCACCTGGCACATAATTACATAGCAAGATTACTGGACTGTTGACAAATGATTTTCTGCATTTTTTTGCCTAGCTCTAAGTTGTAATACATTTGTCCTTAGACTTCAGTGGCATAGCTATATTTATTAAAAGTACTGTTACTGACTGAATTGTTTATACTACAGCAAACAGTAAATAGAATCCTGCTCCACTTTTCCCGGTAACATTCTCAAATATTAGGAAGTCCTAAGAGAATCCTGAGTGAATAAGGATTTTTGCATCAGCATTCCTGTTCAAGGTTGGTGAATAATCTTTAGCAGGGATATTACAAAAAAATTCTGACTTTAGATTTGTTTTTGTTCTACTACATTTTCTGTTCCCCATAAAAGAAGAGTTGTAGTCATTAACAGAAATGATTGATCATTTGCATAAACTTATTTTAATAATCAACTTTCATACTCTTCAGAAACAGCTGAGGGTAAATTGCAAATGAGCGGTTAAAGAAAAAAAAACATGAATGTTTGATTTATCCTTCGTTATTTAATTTGCTACTTTACTTTTCTACATTTAGACATTAATACAGACACATGTACTTGACTTTTCTGAAATCCAGCTTCTGCAAGCTTCATTGAAAGGCACATACCTACTTTGCAGTTAAACAGCAGTCTCACACAAATGTTCAAACATTATTCACGTATGACACTTTCTGCTGAAGAAAGCCCTGACCATGTGGCAGGCATGTATTTGCTGGATGCACAGATCTAGTCAGTGAATTCTAATGGAATTTAATAGGAACAGGATTATCGGACAATATGAGAGGTGCAACTTTTTGTGACTACAAAGCTCTCTGGTTGTTTTGTGTTTACTTCTTTCTGCATGCTTTCAAATGATCAGCTGAATTCTTGTTTGATGTTTGTCAGGTAGAGGTATAGGAAGAGAGTTTGATTAAGAAAAAAACATGCTTAGATACTGAGCATTTAGGAAGCCAAATGATGCAGCCAATATGAGGCTACTGTAGTAAAGATTCCTTATCTGGCTTGAGGATGAGCAAAGAACAAGGAATTAGTCTTCCCTGTTTCAGCAAGATATAGAGCATAAACAAATAAAAATAATGTCTATTCTATCATCTTTTCTGGCCTTTCAGATTATTTAAAGCTAGCTGTTGCCAGTTGATTTACAATACTTGGAACACAAATTATTTTCTTGTTCATATAAATTAATTAAAGCAGTGATAATGGAAATGCAAGCTTTTGCTATATTGTCTACTAATTACCTGAAAAAAAATGTCCTAAGATCTCCTACCACAGAAAGTTCTCCAAGTCAATGACTGACCATCTGACAGACATACACACACACACACACACACACACACACACACACAAAAAAAAGCCATGAGAAAAAGCAGTTTTGGATCTTTTTTTGCCTGATAAAAACGTCTGAGCAGTAGCCAAGAAGCAATTCATTTTTGAGTGCTGTTACCAAATTTTGGCTCAGAAAGTCTCCTTAGGAATGTATTGTATAAAAAAGATTGATTAAGTTTCAGGAGTCATACTGGATCTGTCCTGTGCAGCTCACATGGATTTTCAGATACCTTCAGATACCTTTGAGAGATCTGAGCATTTTCTGTCCAAATGTTTTGGCTTCTCTTTTCCTCCTTATGGAATATGTAGTGTTGCAATATCTATTTTTTTTTATTTTTCTATAGGAAAAAGCATTTATATAGATTCCCTCTGTTTTCTCATCAGGAAAACCAAAAAAAGAAATAGATACTTTCCAGTTGGCTGAATATGAAACCAAATATTCTGGTTCGCTGAACTAATCTGAAATGTTTCATTTTAAGTCAGCATATACTGAAATGTGTATCCCTCTGCAGCTGTTTTGCTATATGTCTCATAGCCATGTTCTCTCTTGTGGAGTTGGGACTCTTTTCAAATGAAATAGGTGGTGCTTCATCTAAGACATATGATCTGGATGTTAAACACACCACTTCAGTTTGGCCGTATGAAAGTGTTTCAGTTGTGAAAATGCTGAAATTAAATATTTCCTTATTTCTGCACTGGATATTCAATGCAATAAATAGGAATTTCAGCTTTTTTGTTTCACTCTGAGATGAGAGAATGAATTAAAATATTATAGTCTCAAACAGATGATGTTCTGATGTGATGTTTAGCTGAAGTACTTCTGAAGACTTCAGTGTGTGTACTCTGGTCCTGAGTTTTCTTAAGAATCCTATGGGTTTCCTTATGGTTTTCATAATCAGACAAAGATAGTAGCTCATATGGTTCTTGCACTAAGCCTGTTCCCACTGAAAGGAGTGGGAATTTTGTCTGTCTTCAATGGGAAAGGATCACCCTAAGTGAATATTTATAGATACAAAAGGAAAGCCACTGGGCATGTCGTTATCTCTCAGGAACCTTGCTTCTTCGCATGCCACCAGCTCCAGAGTATCTGTGATTTTATCCTTTGAATCTTTGAGTAAGGATAAATTTAAAGTATATTCTTAACTGCTGTCTCTTGGACGAGAATACATTTAAAATCTGCTTACTTTTAACTGATTGTTTTGTGGCTTTCTGTGACATCATCACATTAGAAGGCAGTGCACTGGTAAACATCTGTTAATAGCTCTTTTTATATATTCACATCTATTTGACTTATTTTAGGTAACTACAGATCATGTGTGGTATGACAGTGGAATTAATTCTGTGACTGATTTACTTCGAGGCATTTTGTGGAAAAGTGTTGTCTTTAGTGGCTTTTACTAGTTTGACACCTTTTTTCATTCTCAGCCTCTGAATTTATATCTACATATGTCCACTATTTCGTCTGAAAATACATCAGGGTGGTAAATTTTAAATTTTCTGTATCTATGTTTAATTTATTTTTTTCCAACTGTAGAAGTATTTTTGTACACATGGAGCTGTGTATTTAAATGAGATGTAACTTATTTACAATTTTTGGTTTTTTATGGGTATCTGAAAATGATCTATATTTTGTTTATTCATATATCTCTTCTGGGCTTCTTCTTCCTCACCATACCATCTGTTTAGCAGATCCTTGGTTCTCTAAAGAAATATGTGTTGTTAGTTTTGAAAGAACACCTTATCAATTCTGCTGGTAGTGAGTATCTCAAAAACTGTAGTGTATCCTTTGGAAATATCAGATCATGTGAAAGTAGATTAGTAATAGATGTGGAGTAAAGCTGACAGCATTATTATGAGAAAACTGTAAGAGGAAGCTGAGATACTCTGGGAGTGAAAAAATGAGATAAGGAAAAGCCAGTAGTACCATGACAGAGGAGCACTGAGTGGAGAAAAGAGCAGAAATTATTGTGGGAGGGTTCAGAGAGGTGCTGGAGGTATCCAGGATAGAAGCAGAGCAGAGCACTAGAGGCTATAGAAGGTGTTGTGAGCAGTGGTATGATGTAAGATGTAGGAGACAGAGGCACTGAGCTAGGATTACCTATCAATGCACACAGAGAACCAAGCTTTCTTCTTATCCTCTGTTGTTGTTTCAGGTAGGCAGCGATGAAGTAGGAAGAACCTCCCTTAGAACCATTAAAAAGGACTTCAGAGCCTTAGGGTGTCTGGTCAAGGGTTCGGGAGCACAAGTTGTGTTCTCCTCTATCCCTCCAATTATAGGGAATAATAAGAGACTAAACATGATGGGGCAACAGATTAATATCTGGCTCCAAGCCTGGTGTGCCCGGCAGGGGTTTGGGTTTTTCGACCTCGTCTCAATTTACATGAGACCGGGCCTGCTGGCATCTGATAGGAGTAGCTTATCCCACTGGTGGAAAGGGGTTTTACGGTGGGAATTGGGAAGGTTCATTGAAAGGGCTTTAAATTAGGTATGAAGGGGGGTGGGGGTGAAACCAGGGTCACTAGTAAGGACCCTGTATGTAATGAGCCAGTGCTTCTGGGAGGGGCTTGTGCTAGTAAGATCCCACAGTCTTGTGGGAGGAATGAGGAGGACAATGCACCCTTTTGTAGGAAGAACACAAGGGATGATGTGAGGTTGGTGGCTTTGATAACACGTGAGCATGGACAAGATGGTATTGGGGCTTTAGGAAGCAGTGGGGGAGAACTTCAGATTTCTTCTGGAAGTTTGAGGGAGGGCCCCTCTAGAAAGGTAGTGTGCCAGAAAGCCCAGCTGAAGTGTCTTTACACTAATACACGCAGCATGGGAAATAAACAAGAGGAACTGGAAACCGTGATGTGCTTGGAAAATTATGATCTGGTTGCTATCACAGAAACGTGGTGGGACGAATCCCACGATTGGAATACTCTGATTGAGTGCTACAGGCTCTTCAGAAGGGACAAACAGGGCAGGAAGGGAGGGGGAGTTGCCCTCTACGTTAGGCAGTGGATGGATTGTGAAGAGCTGTGTCTGAGTAACAGCTATGACCAGGTTGAGAGCTTATGGGTTAAAATCAGCAATCGGTCCAGTAAAGGAGATCTAGTGGTTGGGGTCTGTTACAGGCCACCTGATCAGGGGGAGCCTGTGGACAAGGCCTTCTTGCTCCAGCTGCAGGAGGTGTCGCGTTCACGGGCTCTTGTCCTGATGGGGGATTTCAACCACCCGGATATCTGCTGGGATAGTCCTGGGACCAGTGCTCTTCAATGTCTTTATCAATGACATAGATGATGGAATCGAGTGTACCCTCAGCAAGTTTGCAGATGACACCAAGCTGAGCAGTGCAGTCGATACACTGGAAGGAAGGG